>NC_141991.1:174439193-174592641 GCF_049901715.1 Pseudonaja textilis
CCTCGTCTCTGCAAGGCTTCAACCCCTGCTCACTGCTGGAGCGCCCCGAGCCAGCTGGTTTCGGGGCTAAGCCACCCCGTAGAGATGGTGAAGAGGGGGGAGACTGTCTGCAGGGTTGAGGAGAGCTGCATCTCTCCTCCTCAGCTGGCCATTACTCCCTTCCCCGAAGGTGGTTGTAGCAGTGGTCAGAAATGGCCACCACAAAGAAGACCTCGACCAGAAAAGAATATGCAGGAGGAAGATAAGAAGAGAAAGTTTTGGTCGACTG
The DNA here is from genome assembly GCF_049901715.1 of Pseudonaja textilis. Taxonomy (NCBI): domain Eukaryota; kingdom Metazoa; phylum Chordata; class Lepidosauria; order Squamata; family Elapidae; genus Pseudonaja; species Pseudonaja textilis. The sequence continues at coordinate 174,439,462 of NC_141991.1, forward strand.
GGTCAAACAGCAAAAGCAACAAATAAGGTACCCTGGAATTGAAACTATTAAAAAAAACCCAATAACATTGTTCCCTAAGAAGATTTTTAAGCTGTGAAGGAGAGAGAAAAGGGAAAAGATTTGGTTTTTTTTCTCCTTTCCCTATACTGACAGCTAAGAGACTTAAGCAAGAAATTGGGAAAAAATCCACTTTGACATTAATAGGCATTTAATGCTGAAAATAAAAAGTCAAAGGGATAACAAAGATTTCTGGATAATCAAAAGCTTTTGAAAACAGGAAAGGAGAGAAAAAGAATAAAAGGGCAGGATATGGAAGGGAGGAGACTGCCTGGAATTAAAAAGAACTTACAGCAAAATCTCAACAAGACTTCCAAAAGATACATTTTAACTGAAATATCATAACAAAAACCCCAGGAAGAGAAAGTGGAAAAAGAAATAAGAATAAATAACTCAGGACTATTTGGATTACTTGATGATTTCTGGATTTTTGGTTATTGTATTTGAATGACTAAAATCAATCGGGTGGTTGTTTAAAACTGTTTAAAATGGCCCCACTTTTAGAAGAACTGAAAATGGAACTTAAAAAGTACAAAGAAGATGCACAAGAAGGGTGATGTTCTTTTGGCTTCGTATTTCAGTTTTTAGAAATGGAGATTTGGAATTATGAGAAACAACAAGAAATGCCTGCAGAACAAGAAGATTGCAACAAAGAAGAAACCATCTTTAATGAACAAATAATCTTAGGTGGGGGGAAAAAGGAAAGGGGGAAAGAGAATGGAAAGTTTAAGATTGGGAAAAAAAACTCCAAAAAAAAATAAGTATAAAATCAGAAAGCAACAGAAGAGGGAAATGCAGAAGAGAGAATTAGAAGTAGGGAGACAAGGGGGTAAAAAGGAGAGGGAGAAGATGAGAGGGAAGAAAGAAAGGAAAAGAAGTTATAAAGGACAGAAACAAAATATAGAGAAACAGTAGCTTCTATTTAGAGATAATGGGTGAAAATTTAATGGAAAAGGGATTCTGCAAAGGTACATAAGATAGTATTGTTATATTAGAAACAGAAATAATTTTAGAAAATATGAAACAATGTATGATTAAAATGTTTGATAAAATAGCTATTGTAATTCAGTGGAATGCTTGTCAATAAATAAATGTAACAAAATGAATAATGATTTACAAAACATATGTGAAGAGAAATAAGGGAAAAATTAATTATGGAGATTATACGTGGCTTTAAGGAAGTATGATATTTAATTGAAAAGATGTTAAAGATGTTAAGATTTTAATGATTATTAATGATAGAACTGAATTGGAATGGAATGAGGGTTTATAATTACATATATTTATAATCTTTTTATTTTAAAGAATATAGTGTGTATTATAAGAATGTGCCAAGCAGAATTCGATTGGAAGTTATGTACTATGTATTATATTGAAGGTCATAACCTTAAGGTATATATTGAAGTTTAAATAAGAGTTGAATGGATGTAATTAAAAGACATAAAGGTGTCATACTCCAATTAGTAATTACAGGAGAAAATTTGTTTAATGAGAAAAGATAATATGAAATTGAAACAGAACAGACAAAAATATAAATATAATGATTTGAATTGAGATGAGATAAAATAAAATTGAGAAAATTAAAAGAGGGGAAAAACTATATAGAAAATACAGAATATAAGATATGAAATAGAATACAAAAAGGAGCATGAAATTGAATTTTGTGTCTGTATAAAGAAGTTCAACCCGGGACCATGCTATTTTCAAAAAAGATGTTTTACTTGAATTTTGTATGTGTGAAAACCCAAATAAAACTTTATTAAAAAAGAAAAGAAAAGAAAAAGCACGTGTCCAAAGTCTCATCAGTTGGCAACATTTAGGGGAAGGGATCTGGAGTGGGCATCCAGCCTAAAATTGGTAGCAGGGAGCTTGAAGGAGAGGCAGTCCCACAAATAATGTGGCCTTATAGCTTTTATATGGGCTTTGATTATAAGAGCAACTGAATTAAATTGCATCCAGAAAGCACTACTATATGCTGGACCAGTTGAAGACTTCTGGTTGGTCTTCAAGGGCAGCTCCATGTAGTTGGCATTGCATAATCCAATTGAAAGGAGATTGAGGTGAGCAAGGCTTCCTGGTTCAGGAAAGGGTGTAATTGGCACACAAGCTGAACCTCTGCAAAGGCCTCAGTCACAATTACCATCTGCTCCAGAAGCAAGAGCAGATGAATCCTCACATTGCACACCAACTCAGATGGAAAGCAACCCCACTGATAATTAAGGATGATGACTAATCACATACTAGGGAGTGAAAGACTCAGTCTCAAAGCCACTCCATCTTGCCAGGATTTAGTCAAAGCTGGTTCTTCTCCATTCAGGCCCTCATAATCTCCAGGGTTAAAATTTGAACAGCATCACTGCCTGGCATGGGGTGATGTATAACATCATATCATCCATGTGCTGATGATACTCCACCCCATGTTGTTGTACCCAATATCCTCATGTAGATGTTAAATAGGAAGGGGAGAGACAAGAACCCTGAGGTAACTCATATAGAAGAGATCTAGGGTGGGTCTCTCTACCGCCTTTATCACCATCACTATTGACTGGGACAGGTTCCAAGGGCTAAGTGGTACAGCAAATACTTCCCTATGCTCTAAACTCCTGGAGTTGATTCAGTACCATGCATGATGGTACTAAAAGCTACCAAGAGATCCAGGACAGACCAGATGGATGCAGCATTCCCATCCTGAGCCCTCCAAAGACCATTCATTGCATTCACAGGTGCAACCAATACCACCTCAAAACCAGAAACCACATTGAAACCTGACTGAAAATGTCCAGATAATCCACCTCATACAGGAACCTCTGAAGCTGGATTCTTAGTTAGATATTTATTTGTTTGATATATTTATTAATAGGGCCCTGGGAAAATTTAATTTTAAATTTTAATCTTTTTAGATATACATGGTTTATGCCTGCTCTTCCAAATCACATACCTTCCCTCTCCTTTACAGTTATTCAGAAAGACAGAGAGACGTGTTATATCTGAATATATATGCATGCATGTATTTGTATATTACTGTACATGCATATATGATATTGATTCACAAAATATTCTTCCTTCCTTCCTTCCTTCCTTCCTTCCTTCCTTCCTTCCTTCCTTCCTTCCTTCCTTCCCTCCCTCCTCTATTAATTGTAATAGTAACCCTCCCAATCTAGTAATCATTTTATTCATATGCATAAGTAGTGTCATAAATTCTAGTACTGCAGAAGTACTAATTTTAATAAGTTTTTTTCTTTTTAAATGTGGAGTTGTCAGGAATATAATATATTTTTATTCTTGTCTCTTCATGAAAGTTTGCTTTCTTGTTAAGAGGTTGTGATCTATTTAAACACAGGCAGATATTATCTAGGTCATTGAAAAAGAGTAGAGAAATTGCCTTTAAAAAACAACAACAAGATTTGTTGTTTCAAAGGACAAAGAAGCCTCATGGAAATCTTGGTTAGAAAAGAGGCAATTTTAAACATGCAAGTAGTTTGATGGTGGATAGTTTAGGCTATCTGAGAAAAAATGGATGATGGTCACTTTTTAGGTATTTACTGCTAGACTGGAAGGCCACTGTTTCCCATTTATGGATCTATTACAGTTTCCAAAAAAAAAATACATAATTGTTTTTGAGATTTGTATATTATATAAGCAATCATATAACTTTCAGAGAAACCAAAATGAAACCCTGAATTACCTTTCAAGATTGTAAGCATTCCCTTCATTCAAATTATATTATCAGATTTGTAATATATTACAAAATTATATGCGTAGATTTTCTGGAGTGAATGTTTAAGCTTCCATTAATCTTTCTATGGGCACATTTCCATTTTTTCCACACATGGTAGTTTTTTTCCTCCTATATTAATTCCTAATATTTCAGTTTTGTCAGACTTCACTGGGCAGAGCCATAAATATTGACTCTCTGGAAAGTCAACCCCACATTTGTAACCGCGAAAGTTTCAGAGATTCATTATGGCCAGATACATTACATTATGACAGAAAAGAACAAAGTAACACACATGAAGAAGCTCGGCATATTGAACTGCCGGGACATTACACTGACCTTATGATACCCTTATGTTAGATCAGCTGAGTAGAGTATTCCACTAAAGCTTAGCCTGCCCTTAAGGATCACTGCCTGAGCTAGGAGGTCATATATTTAATTAATACAGATCAAACCTGCAGTTTAACGACATGAATTTAGCTATAATAAGCACTGTGCTTGTTTCAACAGCACACGATACAGAGAAAATTAGCATGCTCTAGGACAAGATGACACATAAATATTAGCCCTTTGAAGGACTGTCTTTCAGAAGACTTCCTCTGCAGCTATAAGCAATGATATCGCAGATAGATCCTAGAATTACTGCAGGTATGTGTTACTACACAGGCTTCCAGAGTGGAGAGACTGTGCCAGATAGTGAAAGGTGTAATCAGATAAATTGGTAGAGTTGATAAAGGAGGCCAGGCTGGCAAAATAATGGAGTAATGGAGATGAGAGACCAAGCCAAGAGGTACAGCTATCAGGAAGGCAGTTGGCAGAATTGGGCAAGTTGGCAAAGAAAACAAATAGCAGAGAAAAGAACTGGTAGGAATAGCACAGGACGTGTAAAAATGATGTTGTTGTGTCCTATGGTCAGGAACCAGCAGGACTGAAATGCAGAGGCATGGAGTTGGAGGAATGCTCTTCTGTCTTTTCCCAAGAACATGTTTTGAAAGATCATATTAAGGTTCTTCCAAGGTCTCTGAAATTTTGCAGCCATCCAGGAGTTTCAGACTTCAGAAAACATTAAAGATTCTTGAAATAGCCGGTCACAAACAAGGTTATAGTTAAGGAATCATGTAGTCCTGCAACCTTCTGAAAACTTTAGTGTTCTCTGGGGTATGGCAAACAAAGCATCTCCATAAAAAAGCAGAGATGATGTCTGCAGCAATGACCAAAGAACTTGCAAATGGGCTTGTTTTTTGGAACTTGTCTGGATAAGGAGAGAATAGGAGATTACTCACGTGTGCTCAGTACGACTGATCCTCATGAGACCATAAATCATTGGTCTCCCATGAGTTTGGTTATTGGCAGCCTAAGGGATCAGCCATCATACTCATCACCTTAGCAGAGTCTTTTAATGGAGCAGTCCACAATATTTCTGGCACCAGGAACCGGTTTCATGGAAAACAATTTTTCCACGGACTGGAGGAAAAAGAAGATGGTTTTGCATGCAGCCTAGATCCAATGCATGTGTAGATGAAGCTTTGCCCATTCACTAGCTGCTTGCATGGCTGGGTTCCTAACAGGTCATAGGCTGTGGCCTGGCGGTTGGGGACCCCTGTTTTAAAGGACACTGGGCTCGTTAACCTCACTTTCCCATCACTTTTGGAAATTGTCTATTTAACTATATTAAAGCTATTAAAGATGTTCAGAAGGGCTAGTTTGAAATGCCACCCAGTTAATTTACTTTCATTCTTGAATTAAAAAATAATTCACAATAAGCTTAAAGGATTTAAGGAATTGGAAATAAATGGCAAAAAGCTCAATAGAGCTTCTGGAAAAAGACGTTATGCTACAATCCCAGCGAGATCAAATATTGAGGAAGGGGTGAAGAAACATGTTGTGAAATGCCTAGGAAGTGTTTGACTGAGTCAAGAGTTAAAAAGACCAGTGTAGGAAATGGAAGATAAATATAATCACATCAGCAAGTAGCTGATCTCTTTAGAAAGAAGATTAGGAAGTCTAATGCACAAAAGGAAGTTAGGCTCACAAGAAAAGCTAAATGCATCTCAGAGGACTTTTCTGACTATGTGACTAGTAATAGGAAGGAAAGGAAAGGGCTTGGAATGGGCATGTGGCTATATGAGCTACAAACACAGAACCTCCATTATCCAGCAAAGAGAAAGCCAATGTGACAATCTTTGAACTGGAAGTCTGGCATCTATAGGCAGGCCTGTTTCTTGGCAATCTTTCTGGGAAAGGGTGTTTGCTTCTGGGACTATCTGGCAAGAATTATGATGTGAACAAGGCTGGCACTCTTAAGATTGCTGGCTTCTGTGGGCTAGCCGGCTTCTTGGCATCATATCTTAGGAAGTTGTAACTTCCAGGGTTTTAAAACCGAGACTGAGAATGAAATACAAAATAGATAAGTAAAGCCATCCATCTGTGTCATCCCCATAAAGACGTATGGTTGCCAAGTGTTCATATTGAAGGCGTGCCAAGCCCGGCAACTAAGAAAACAAGTGATCTCAGGATGGAAGGATGACCTCATGTCTTTTAGGCCAACTTCCATTAAGTAGCTGTGATATCTGAAGAAAGCTTCACTGGCTTGGCCCTAATGTTTAATTGTAATGTAGTAATTAATGATTGCCAGGCAACATGATCTCTTCTGAAAAAAGAAATGTCTCAAAAATGCTTACTGTATTATGCTATTGTGTATGCTTCAGTTATATGAATGAGCCAAAAAAGAAGAATTGTTTTGGAACTGATAATGAGACAATCCATAGATATTTAAATGTCTATAATTAGAAATCAAGGTTAAAGGAGACAAACATAGAGGCTTAGGCATACTGATAACATAATTTACAATATGAACTTTATTTAAGGTGTGTCTACCATTACTCAATCCAAACACAGAAATGTTACGACTAAGAGTAGTCCATCTGATAAAAAGCACCATATGGCGTCCTTTCCCCATTGTAAATCAAAATGGGAATTAGCACACTCACATCCATTTAAACATGTAACTGAGATCAAACAGAATTGAAATGATGTGGATTGGAATTGGGTTGATCTCTTTGATGGGCTGATATTTACATCGTGTGGAAAGGTTTAAAATCTGTTGAACTTGATGAAATGGCAGATGTTACTTCTGTCATCTCTGGGCTTCTCTCCTTCCCAGTCTGGGATGCACGGGAATCTAGGGACAGAATGGCAGGCTGGAGCTAGGCCATAATGAATGGCTTCAAATAGAAAGATTTCTTTTTTGCCCATGCTTTTTTTTGCGTAAAGAAGAAATGCTAACCATAGAGTCAACTATATTATTATCCTGTCTTCAACTTTCCCTTTTTAGAGAAGTTTGTTGAGTATGACAAAGTCAAAATTAATATGGATTTCAAAAACAATGATATCAGACATGCATATTGAGAATGTGGAATAAATACAGTTTATTCCTTAAAATGCCTTTTTGATTCTGAATACAAGAAGCATTTTATAGATGAGAAAAAATAAGAAAACACTAATGGGTATCATTTTGTAAGATTCTAGAATTTTGCGAGGTGAGAATTTAATATAAAATCAAGAACTGGTGGCAGAACGCTATAGTTGCCAATGGTTCTCTTATTTATAGTTATTAGATTTAAAATGTACAGAAGAGTTATAGTTTTGAACATTGCGAGTCTGAGTTTGAAATAGTATTGTGTACAAATGATGAACATGTAATTGCTAAATGTATAAATATGTATTGAAATTTGAAACAGAAGAAGTGAAAGAATTATTATGGTTCATCGCACAGTCAGCCAGACGTTTAGATTACATTTGGCATATTTATCTATCTATTCAGTCCTTCCCAAGGGCCTGTTATTACTACTTTATATATTTATAACTGGCCTTATAAATAACTCAAGATGGCAAACATACCTCATACTCCTTCCTTTTGTATGGTAAAGTGTGTTAAAAGTAGAACAATGGAAAATATGTGGTTGAAAGGGTTGAAATTTACACTATGTTATAATCTTAAAGATAATATTTATAAAATGTTATACCATTGGTATACTTCACCATTGTCTAGAATGTATAAAGTCAATTCAAATTTATGTTGGAAATGAGAAAGAACAATTTATCATGTTTGTCAGATGTGTAAAAAAGCTACAAAATTCTGGATTCAAATATACATACTCATAGAATCACAGGGTTGGAAGGGTCCTTTTATAAGTTCTCATAGCTTCCTAGACAAATGGTTGTCCAACCTTTTCTTGAAATCCAACAGCATGTTCTGACCCAACAGGGTTCCCAAAGAGCAGAAAAAGTCAGCAGCCCCCACTTTTTAAGGTTTAATAATGAATTCTGTTCTGAAGGCTGTTTTCCACTAATTAGCTCCGACAAGAAAGAGCCTTGCCAAGTTGTTTGCCAATGATGCCAAATACTCAGAGATAAGAACTAATTTACAAGATTCTCCAAACACAAACTAAGATGTCCACAAGTTGAGCTTCAGAGCTTCTTTGCTGTCTGCAAAGAACACTTTTTCAAACCTGGCTTTTATCCTCTGGAGGAAGGAGCCATTACCTTGCAGCCTTACTTCTGAGTCACCTGTGCTGCTGTAACTGCTCTCTCCTACGATCAATCCTGCGTGCATGTACACTTGGCACAGGCTCCTCAGGAACCTGCTCATCACTGCTGCCAGCCCCCACAATGTCTGAAAGCAGCGGTCCACTCCTTGATGGTCCTAGCCCCGCATCAAAGTCCTTGATCTCCTCAGCCATCTGCACCTGTTGCCGGCTAACCACAACACAGCAATGGAGCACTCACAACTCCAAGAGGCAAGCTGTCCCTCTACTTAATAGTTCTCACTATCAATAAATTCCTCATTTCCAGGTTGGATCTCTCTCTTATGAGCTTCCCCCCTCTGCTTCTATCCTCAGGTGCTATGGACAATAAATTGATACCCTCTTCCTTGTGACAACCCTTTAAGTATTAGAAGATTGCTATAATGTCTCCCTCCAGTCTTTTTTTCATTAATCTAAGCATATCTAGGTCTTTTAGCCATTCTGCATAGAATTTAGCCTCCAGATCCCTTATCCTCCTTGATGTTCTTTTCTGCACTATTTCTAGGATCTTTTTTGTACTGTATTTTGTTTCAGTATTCAAAATGGGCCCTCAACATGTAAAATAGAGTGGTATTATCTCACTTGGTCGTGATATTATCCCTCTGTTGATACAGCCCAAGACTGCATTGCTTCTTTGGATAGCTGCAGTACACTGTTGACTCATACTTATGTGGTGGTCCACCAGGATAGCTAGATCTTTCTTACAGAGAGTACTGTTGTACCAAGTACTTTCTATCCTGATTTGTGCATTTGCGTTTTCCTGCCTAATTGCAAGATCTTTTTTTTGCAACTGAACTGCATCTTGTTGGGCATGGTCCAGGACAGGGCCTAAGGTCCTTCTGAATCTTGAGTCTATCTTCTGAAGTGTTAATAATTGCCACCAGCAGGTCTTCTGGTTTGAGTTCCTTCAGCGACAGACAGAAATCCGTGATCATGCGCGGTTTCGGTCTGGGCTCGCCGCTGGAGCGCCCAGAGCCGGCTGGTTTCGGGGCTAAGCCACCCCGTAGAGATGGTGAAGAGCGGGGAGACTGCCAGCAGGGTTGAGGAGAGCCACATCTCTCCTCCTCAGCTGGCCATTACTCCCTTTCCCGAAGGTGGTTGCAGCAATGGTCAGAAATGGCCACCTCAAAGAAGAACTCGACCAGAAAAGAATGTGCAGGAGGAAGATAAGAAGAGAAAGTTTTGGCTGACTGGGTTAAATTGCAAAAGCAACAACTAAGGTACCCTGGAATTTAAACTTACAAAAAACTAACGTCGCTCCCAAAGAAGAGTCAGAAGCAGTGAAGGAAAGTGAAAAGGGAAAGGTTTGGCTTTTTTTTTCTTCTCTCCCTTTCCCTATACTGACAACTAAGGGACTTATATAAGAAATCAGAAAAATCCACTTTGACATCAACAGGCAATTAAGCTGAAAATAAAACAAAATGTCAGAGGGATAATAAAGATTTCTGAACACTAATTTTTTTTCATAAGCAGGAAGGGAGAGAAAAAGAATAAAAGGGCAGGATCTGGAAAGAGGGAGGAGACTGTCTGGAATTAAAAAGAATCTACAGTAAAACTTCAACAAGACTTCTAAAAGATATATTTTAACTGAAACTTTGTAACTAAACAGTAGAACCCCAGGAAGAGAAAGTGGAAAAAAAGAGCAAAAAGAAACAGCTTGCCTGTATTTGGATTACTTGGTGATCTTTGGATTCTTGGTTATTGCATTTGAATGACTAAAATTAATCGGGTGGTTGTTTAAAAATTTATACAATGGCACTACTTCTGGATGAATTGAAAATGGAACTTAAAAAGTATAAACAGGATGCACAAGAAGGGAAGGGTTCTTTTGGCTTCGTCTTTCAATTTTTAGAAATGGAGATTTGGAACTATGAGAAACAGCAAGAAAAGACTGCAAAACAAGAAGACTGGGACAAAGAAGAAGCCATCTTTAATGAACAAGTAATTCTATGTGGGGAAGAAAAAGGAAAGGTGAGGAAAGAGAATGGAGAATTTAAGATTTAAAAAAACAACCAAAGAAAAGAAAAATAATTTAAAAACTAAGTATAATACTGGAAAGCAACAGAAGTGGGGAATACAGAAGAGAGAAATAGAGGTAGAGAGACAAGGGGGTAAAAAGGGGAGAGAGAAGAAGAGAGGGAAGAAGAAAAGGAAAAGAAGTTACAAAGGACCGGAACAAGATATAGAGAAACAGGACCTATTTAGAGATAATGGGTGAGAATTTAACTGAAAAAGGGATTCTGTAAAGGTACATAAGATTGTATTGTTATATTAGTAATCGAAATAACTTTAGAAAATTGGAAACAATGTATGATTAAAATGAGGGATAAAATAGTTAGTGTAATTTAGTGAAATGTTTGTTAATAAAATAAGTGAAATAAAATAAATGAGAAAATTGAATTAGGAAGGGACGGGAACATTTTAATTAGTTAATGTTTTATAAAATATAAGTGAAGAGGGCGGGATTAATTATGGAAAGCTTATAATTGTTCCCATAGAAGTATGATATTTAATTGAAAAGTAATGTTAAAGAAGTTAAGATTTTAATGAATATTAATATTAATGATAGAATTGAATTGGAATGGAATGTGTTGTTTTAATTACATATATTGATTTTTTTTTTTAAAGAATATAATGTGTATTTTAAGAATGTACCAAGCAGAATCCGAATGGAAGTTATGTATTATATTGAATGTTATAACTTTAGGGTATATATATTGAAGCCTAAATAAGAGTTAAATGGATAAACTTAAAAGATATAAAGGCGTCATATTCCAATCAGTAACTACAGGAGAAACTTTGTTTAATGAGAAAAGATAATAGATAATTGAAAGAGGACAAAAAATATAACTATAATGATTTGAATTGAGACGAGATAATTAAAATAAAACTGAGAAAAGTAAAAGAGGGGAGAAGCTATGCAGAAAATGTAAAACAGTAATAAGATATGGAATAGAACATAAAAATGAGCATGAAATTGAATTTGTGTCTGTATGAAGAAATGTAACCCGGGATTACGCTACTTTCAAAAAAGATGTTTTATTTGTATTTTTTTTGTGAAAACTCAAATAAAATTTACAAAAAAGAAAATAATAATAATTGCCACCAGCTTTCCCTCATCTGCAAATTGGATGATCATCCTTAAATCCCTTCATCTAGGTCAGCAGTCTTCAACCTTTGTGGCTTGACTAGGGAGGGGAACTGGGCCATGCAAATGGTGGGCTGGTGTGCACTTGTGTGTGTAGCTCAACTTGTATGAGCAGCGAGCCGGTGCACACACACACCATATGTAGCTTGACTGCAAGTTGAGCTGTGCTTGTATGTGCAGGTGGGCTGCCCTGCCACTCACTTGAATTTAGTGCAACATGCACACCGACCCACCTCTCACATAGCCTGGTTCCAAATAGGCCATGGCTTGGTACAGGGCTGCGGCCCAGGGGTTAGGGACACCTGATCTGGGTGATGATTCCAAGGATTTTAATGTACAATTGAGAGCAGAAGTTTTGCAATGGATGGATAAACAGTTTGGAATGGATGGACAAACAGTTGTGAAAAAGTCATATAACTTTGTTTTTGTACATGATAACTGCAGTGAGACTATTGTATGACAAAGATGGAAAGATTTGCCACTACCCACGATGAAAGAATAGTTACTGAAAATGACAAAACTTATTAATATGGTTAAACTGACATCTTTAATCAGAGGAATCAAATACAGAAGAGGTGAAGGCTCTGATGGACGGAGCAATAGAAGTAACCTGGTACTAAATGTTAATAAAAAGAGATCATTGTAGATTATAGTCATACTCCACTTAGTATTGAGGGTGCAACTATAGAGGTCAACAGTATTAAGTATCAGAGGGTGCAGATAACTAACAATCTGAATTGGCCTCTCATCATCCTTAGTGAAGTGTGCAAACGAGCACCTGAATTTCCTGGATCAGATGTGGAGAGCAAATCTTTCTCCTTCTGTCCTGGCCACTTTCTATAGAGGCACAACTGAGAGCATTTGAACAAATTGTATCACTGATTGGTTTGGTAGCTGCAGTGTCTCAGATAGAAAGTCCATACAGAGAGTGGTAAGGCCAGCTGAGAAGACTATAAGAAACTTGCTTCCTGTTATTCAGGATATAAGTTCTATGTGCTTAGAGCATTGTTAGAGACCCAACACACCCACTTTATGGTCTGCTTCTGTTGTAACCCTCTGGGAGGAAGTTTCGAAGTATTTCCAGCAGGACTACCAGATTCTGTAACAGCTTTGTTCCTTATGCCATCCGTCTGATAAATTCTCAATATTCATTTTTCTCACCATGTACATGTATACATCAGAACTAGACTGTGATGTTTCTCTGTGTCATATAATATATATGGGTATATGCATAATTTTATTTAATCATGTTTATGAAGTGTACATTGGAGGTGATGACCCTTTGAAAGCTGTATGCAATGAAATTTCATTTTTAAGTATGCCAAATAGTATACATTCAAAGTGAAAATAAAGTTCTTCTAAGGAAAGTCCATAAGAGAGTTCTTTATTTATTGCTGATTAGAAACCTTCTATGGACTTTTTGCATGAAATAGAAAAAAAATAAACTTGTGATTTTTGGTTTTGATGATATATAATCCTGATAGATTATATAAAAAAAGTGTTATGATGTAACTTTACAGAAAGATGTAAATTTATAATTATATTTATAACTGCTGTAAAGATTGGAAACTATCTCTTCGTATCTTTTTTGTTTTCTATTTTTTTTCCTTTGATTTTTCATTTCTTTTTATTTAATATTAGTTTGCATCACTGATGCTTGTACCTTCATTGTCTATGTACTAATGCACAGAGTAAGGGAAATAAACTGAGAACAGGAATACATCAGTTGTTTAATTAGTATAATTGAGACTGTTGAGATTATTTTGACTACTGCACTATAGTAATTAAAGGATATAATTTATTTAAAAGAAACAGAAGCATTAAATATCTTAAAAATATCACATCTGCACAAAAATCCAAATAAAAGAACTTAATGGCGCTGTTCATAATATTTGAAATAGAATAAATGGAAGAATGGATAAAAGCAGTATTATTCTTGCCTATTATACAAGTAGGAGGAAGATAGGCAGATATTTCCAAAAGCAAATTGCAATTAATTCAAAGAAGCAGGAAGTAAAAGTGATGGTAACATTGGTGGGAAAACAGATGGCTAAACATGTTCCGTCCAGAAAAATCTTGATTCATCAACTGTCAATTTTCCCCTATCAGAAAAATATCAACCAGCTTCCACGAGAAAGGCAGGAGGGGTTCATCTGTTCTTGATTTGATATTAACCCACAGACAAGCCACAATAATATGAAATTTGGAAAAAAAGTAGTCTTGGAATTCTTTTTTTTCCCCAAATAACTTTACTGAATTTCAAAAGATTGATAAAACATAAAATAACGCTAAGGAGAAAACTTTGGGGAAGAATGTGATTAAAAAGAGGGGAAATGTTAAAATTAAAAATCAGATCAATGTTTTTATCAAAAAATATATTAAAATTCTACCTGCCTGCCTTCCCCTACCTACCTATCAATCTACCAATCTACCTGCCTGCCTGCCTGCCTGCCTGCCTGTCTATCTATCTATCTATCATCTCTGGGAAGGCCACTAGCCTCCCAGCGAATGGCCTTCAGAACCAGTCACGCTATCATCAACTCTAATAGCCCTTGATCCCCCATGACTTCAGTGAAGCCATCTAAGCCTTTTTCTGAAGCTGATAGCCATCCCCACATCTTGGGACAGCAAATTTCAAAGTTGAATTAGGCAAATTTTTTTGTGCTTAAAAAAAATAAAAGAAATCTGTGCTTTTTTCCTGTCCTGATTCTTCCATGATTCAATTTTGTTTCATGACTTCTCATTCTAGTATTTTAGGAAGGTGAAAGTAGCATATCCTTGTCTATCCATACAAATTTTGGACTCATGTCCGATCTCATTTGTGTGCCTTCTGGACCAAAAAATCATAAATGTCACAACCTTTCCTCGTAGGGAAGTTAGTCCAACTCTTTGGTCATCTTAGATCCCCTAATTTGTAACTTTTCTAGCCCCATTGTATATTTTTTGTGGTACAAAACTGTACACAATATTCCAGAGGAGAGTAACACCATCGATTTATATAAGAACATTGTAATACTGGTATCTCTATTTTCAATATTGTTTCTTATTATCCCTAACATGTTGTGGCCTTTCTTTTTAAACAGCAGGTGCACACTGTGCTGACACCTTCAAAGAATTGTTAACCGTTACTCCAAGATCTCTCTTCTCCTCAGTCACTGCTAGTTCTGATCTTGTTAATTTGTATGTGTAGCTAGGATATTTGGCACCAAATATGCCTTACTTTACACCTGCTCATGTTGAATGACATTTACCAATTTGACACCTACTCCCGTAATGTGTAGAGATCTATTTAGAGCGCTTTTCAGTCCCTTGTTGTATTTATCATTGTGAACAATTTAGTGTTATCAGCAAGCTCAGTTATTCTGCTAGTCACTGCTTTTCAAAAGTACAACTTGTATGTAATTTGGGAAGCTGAATTTCCAAATGTAGAAATGTAATATATGCACATGGACTTCCACTATGCTGAGTTAAAAGATATTCTGATTTTACTATGTGCTTTCTGTTATTTATATAGAAACAACTGTGTGCATTTGGGCTTTAAAGATACAGTTTTGGTGGTGGCAGCACCTAACTGACCTTAGCTCAAGGGTCTTTAAACTTGGCAGCTTTAAGACTTGTGGACTTCAACTCCCAGAATTCCTGAGCTAACATGATTGGAGGAGGAATTCTGTGAGTTGGTCTACAAGTCTTTAAGCTGTCAAGTTTGAAGACCCCTGCCTTAGCTGGTAGTATCTGAAAAACAGGTCCTGCTCTGCTCATTACTTTGTTCAGGGACTACCAGAGAAATCCATATCCCAGGAAGTAGAAGGAGACAATGGGAAACCACTATCTTAATGCTGTAAAGAAAATGGTTTTGATGCACTACTGATCTTTGTCATTGGAATTGAGATTGTCTCAGTGGAACATTTGCTTTTTCCTGCCAAATATTGTGGCTTGAATTGGGAAAAAGAAACAAAAAATGATCTAAAGAAAAAAAATGAAGGAAGATTTGTTAAATACTGTATATTCTGCTGGACAGGGTACATAAAAATGTAGAATTGTCTGCATTTTTCCTCCCCTCTCAAAATAGTAAGAATTACTTTTAAACCTAAGAGGTTGTCTGAAACTAAATAAAAATAAATGTTCATTTATCCTTCTGCAAATGGCTAAAGTATAATTCTTTAACATTCCAAGCATTTATATTATAAACTGTATTATACCAAGTATCTAGTGTGATGTCAGGTTAGGTTTGGAGTCTATGTAATTGACTTTTGAAAGTATTGCATCATAAAAAGGCTAGTTCCAGAATACAATCTCAGTTAACAAATGCTAATAAATTCTTTGACAAAGGTTCTCATATTGGATCAAAGAACAAATAAAATTGCATCTCTAAATGATATCCTTATTGCCTTATGCTTGAAGTTAGTTATCTTTATCCAGAGAAATGGGAGCATAAAGCAGTGTGACATTAAATGAAGTGAAACCTTTAATCCCACAGAGCATTCACAAAGATAGGAGAGACGAAAAAGTGCTGATATTTGCCATTCAATAATGAAATGTTCTGCAAAAAAATAAGCGTTGAAAGTAAATTGTAGCCTTTGATCATTTCCCTTTCTTTCAAGGTGAATATACAGGTAATATTTCCATCTCAATGTTGATATACAAAACTATTCACAGTGCTTTTAAAAGTAGGCATGTCTCCATCACTTTATGCATATTTATTTCTTCTGTAACCTTTAATGCTGATCAAAAAGACCATGAAAACACAAATAAATAAAAACAAGCACTATATTATATGCAATTCCTGTTATGTTAACTGAAATTACACTCAGGTTTTCCTCAAAAATGCCATTACTTGTGACTATTGTTTCTCAATAGCCCCATTGTTCCATTACATAGCTATCATAATTCATCACCTTGACATTTATCTCACTAATAAACCAAGGGTCTGTAAGATCAAGATTCCAAGGTAACCAAGCTACTATTAGAATTAGAATTAGAATACTTTATTGGCCAAGTGTGATTTCACACACAAGGAATTTGTCTTGGTGTAAATATTCTCAGTATACATAAAAGAAAAGATACATTAGTCAGGAGTCAAGAATCATAAGGTACGACACTTAATGATAGTTATAGGGTACAATAAGCAATCAAATCATACTAGGAAACAGCCAATATAAATCGTAATGATACAAGTGACAAAGTTACAGTTATACAGTCACAAGTAGGAGGGGATGGGTGAAAAGGAGTGATGAGAAGTGTTGTAGAGCGGCGGAGACACGAGACTGAAGCCAGAGCGAATGTTTAAGGGCTTTATTCAGTTGAATAAAGGGTTGCCGCGTCTGCCTGGCTAACTCGGCAGATCAGCTGGCGGCAACAGCTGATGCCATCTGACAGCTCCCTTTTATAGCCGGCTGTCAGACGGCTCAGCCAATGGGAGCGGTCGGTGCTCCCGCTTGAACGACGGACCTGGTTGGGGACTCCAACCAGTCCTATAGACACAACACTCCTTTCCCCCGGCCAGGAGCATGCGTAGTCCCACAAGTATGTTGGTTGCCTGCGATGGCGGCTGGACCATCGAAGCTCAGGCAGGTTGCTGGCTGGAACAAAGTCCTCAGTCCCCGGGAGCGTTTCAGAGGTCATTGGCGAGCGTGCTCGGTCGGCGTGGTCCATCTGCGGGTCTGGTAAGCCTTCCTGCTCAGTCTGTCTTTGGCGCGTCGTTTGGTCGGGGCGGTAGACTGGGGCCTGCAGGGAGCTTTCGTTGTCGGCGAGGCGAGTTGGGCCCTGCAGGGAACTCTCGGCTGGGTAGGCTGGGCCTTGCAGGGGGGTCTCGTCGTCGGCGTGGTAAGTTGGGTCCTGCAGGGAGCCTTCGGTGCTGGATGGCTGGGCTGGGTAGATCGGGTCGCTTGGTTGGTTAAGGAACCCATCAGCTGAGCCTCTCCATTGCCTCCTTAGCTGGTCCACATGTCTGCGCCACAGGTGTCCATCTTCCAGGAGGACTCTGTAAGATCTTGGCCCTGCAATTGACACAACCTGTCCAGGTACCCACAGAGGGTCCCCTGCATAATTCCTGGCATAGACCAGGTCATGCAGGGCGAAATCCCTGACCAAGCTGTCAGATCCAATAGGGGTATCCGGGCAGTAATGGAGGTGCAGCCTGTCCAGGGTGGTCCTAAGGCGTCTCCCCATTAAAAGTTCTGCAGGAGATTTATTTGTGGTGGTGCATGGGGTCGTGTGTTGGCTAAGAAGGTATCGTGACAGTTTGGAGTGCCAGTTTTCCTGGCCAAACCTAGCAAGTGCCTCCTTTACTGACCTGACTGCCCTCTCCGCCATCCCGTTGCTAGCTGGGTGAAAAGGGGCTGTGAGGATGTGTCTGATACCCAAGTTGGCAATGAACATGCTAAACTCACAAGATGTGAACTGGGGGCCATTGTCAGACACCAGCGTGTCAGGAAGCCCATGGGTAACAAACAAACGAGTCAGGGCCTTAACAATTGCTTGAGTGGTTGTTGAAGGTAGGAGGGCCAAGTCTATCCATTTGGAATATGAGTCTACTACAACCAAGAAGGTCCTTCCATGTACTGGCCCAGCCAGGTCGATGTGCAGGCGAGACCAAGGTCCCCCAGCACTTTCCCACCTGGTAGGAGTAGCTGCTGGTGGGGCGGGTCTGGTTGCTTGGCAAGGTTGGCACGAGCTTACCCAGGTGGAGATTTGGGCATCCATGCCTGGCCACCAAACGTAGCTGCGGGCCAGGGCCTTCATCCTTACGATGCCCGGATGGCCCTCGTGAAGGACCTTTAGAATGGGAACACGGAGAGTGGCTGGGATGACCACCCTTGTCCCCCACAACAGACAACCCTGTAGGTTTGACAATTCTTGTTTGCGTATCTTGTAAGGAGTGAAGTCAGGAGTGTATTGTGTTTTCGGCCACCCCCTTCCCACCCAGTCCAGAACCTGGGCAATTACCCTGTCTTTTTTTGAGTGCGTTGCAATGTCTTCAGCTGTAACAGGCAGTTTAAGTTCATTTATTTCAAAAATGGAATGTATAGGTGCTGGGTCTTCAACTGGAACAGGTAGGGGGCAGCGACTAAGGGCATCAGCATGACTTAAGTTTTTTCCAGGGCGATGCACCAATTTAAAGGAGTAAGCGGCTAGGAACAAGGTCCACCTGGTCATCCTAGGTGATAGTACCTGTGGGGTTTGTTTGTCCCCTGACAAAAGCCCCAGAAGTGGTTTATGGTCAGTTATGAGTTCAAAATGGTGCCCAAATAGGAATTCGTGAAACTTTTTTACTGCAGCTACTGCAGCCAAGGCCTCCTTATTTATTTGGCTGTAGTTTCTTTCTGCAGCAGAGAAAGTCCTAGAGAAGAAGGCAATTGGTGCCTCAGAACCATTTGGGAGCCTGTGGCTTAGGACTGCCCCAATACCAAAAGGGGATGCATCAGCAGCCAGGATCAGGGGAAGTTGTTGATTAAATTGGATTAAAACTGCATCAGATGTAAGTAAGGATTTGACTGACTTGAAAGCTTGGGCTTCCCTTGGTCCCCAATGCCAGGGGGATTCTTTGTCTAACAGTCTGTGTAAGGGCTCTGCAATGGATGCTTTATGAGGAAGAAATGAAGCGTAAAAGTTCAATAGCCCCAGGAAGGCTTGGAGCTCCGTCTTGTTGGTTGGTGTGGGTGCCTCGTGGATAGCCCTGACCTTGGATTCGATTGGGTGAATGCCAGAGGCATCAATCCTATACCCCAGAAAGTCCACTTGCTTAGTGGCGATGGTGCACTTCTCATGTTTGAGTTTGAGGCCATGCTGCCTAAACCTGTCTAGGACTGCTCTGACCCTTTGTATGAGCTGAGTCCTGTTAAGGGCTGAAACTAAAATGTCATCGAAGTAAGGGACAACCCCTGGGAGACCTTGGAGAATCCTTTCCATGAGGGACTGGAAAATACCTGGGGCTACACTAACACCAAATTGGAGGCGTTTGCATTTAAACGCCCCCCTATGAGTGACTATGGTTTGAAGCTCAGCTGTCTGATCATCAACAGGGAACTGCTGGTATGCCTGGGACATGTCTAATTTTGCAAAGATGGTGCCGGGTTCGAAAGAGTGTAATAAGTGTTGGATCACAGGGACAGGGTATGCGCTGACCTGCAGATAACGATTGAGGGTGTTCTTGTAGTCAGCGCAGATTCTCACGCTGCCATCTTTCTTGAGTGGGGTGACTATGGGGGTCTCCCATTTTGCAAAATCAGTTGGCTCTAAGACCCCTTGCTTTAGTAGCTTATCTAATTCCAGATCTAGCTTTGGGCGGATGGCAAAGGGTACTCTGCGTGGCTTGAGGCGAAGGGGAATTGCCTGGGGGTCTACAGTGAAGGAGATGGGGGTGCCAGAATAACAGCCCAACTCGCTGCTAAAAACATCAGGATAGTCTTTGAATAGGGTGTCTACGTCTGAGGTTGAGACAGCATGGATCCCAGTTATGCTAAGGCCGAGGTAGGGGAACCAATCTAGTCCCAGCAGACTTGGGAGGGCACCATTAACAACCACCAAAGGCAAATGGCCTTTAAAACCTTGGAACTGAACTAAAAACTTGCCTTTCCCGAGGACAGGAATGTTCTTGCCCTGGTAGTCTCGCAGGGACAGGTGGCACTTCTGTAGCTTCTTTTTTGACAGCCTTGGGTGGATCTTCTTCAGGGTCTCCCAGGAGATGATTGAAAGTGCAGATCCCGTGTCCACCTCCATCCTGCAAGGCTTACCTTCTAGGAAAACAAAAATACTTATTTTATTAGGGGTTCTGGAAATGTGGTCTGCGTGGTAGCAAGTATAACAGTCCTCCACTTGCCTTTGAAAATTAGCAGTAGGTTGAGGTTTCTGAGGGAAGGTTCGCCCTGCTAGGCAGACCCTAGCTAGGTGGCCTTTTTTTGACAGTTTAAACAAATTGCATTCCTGAACCTGCAGGATGCTCTAGTGTGGGAACCTCCACAGCCTGGGCAAAAGGGAGGCTGTTTGGGGGTGAAGTTGTTTCTTTGCCCTGCTCCTTCTTGTGAAGGTTTTAGTTGCCTGAGGAGGTTTATGTCTGTAGTGCCTATGGGATCTTCTTCAAGGGAAACTTTTTCAGAGTGAATAGTGGAGCTGCTGGGTCTGATAGGAGCCCCTTGTATTTCTGCTGCTGATTGGGCAGAGAGCTCAGCAGCTTGAGCTTCCTCTATAGCTAAAGCTAGGGTTAAGTCCTTTTTGGCTAGTAAGCGTCTTTGAAGCCTGAGATCCCTAACTCCACAGACAATCTGATCTAAAAGCATGTCTTCTAGATAGTCTCTGAATCCACACTGTAAGGCAGCTGATCTCAGAGCTGCCATATACTCACTAATTGACTCCCCCTCAGCCTGCTTCCTAGTTCTGAAGGCATGTCTTCTAGCTATCTGGGAGGGCTTAGGTGAGTAGTGATTGGTAAGAATCTCTTGGAGTTCTTCCCAAGGGAGATTCCTGACAGAGCGAGGGGCAACTAGTGCTGTAGCGGTGTCAAAAACCGCAGCCCCATAGTAACTAAGGAAGAAGGCTTTTTTCCTGAGCTCAGCAGCGTCTGTTAGACCGATAGCGTCAAGGAAGTAGATGAATCGGTTTCTGTATGACTCCCACGTTTCCTCGGCTGGCTTGAAGGGTGGGAATGTCGGGTTAGTATTCATCTTGAGGCGGCAGGCTTGTCACCTCAGCGGCTGTGACTTCGAAAAACCGCACTTTTAAAAGAGCGTTTTGCGGCTGCGCCTGTCAGGCGGCGTCTGTCTCCTCGGCTTGAGGAGGCTTTTAAACTTCGCGCTCTTGGTGAGCGCCGGCGGCGGCGGCTTCAGCGCCCGTGACTTTGCTCTTTTTGTAGTGACCAGCTCTTCGTAACGAACGTCTGGTAGCCTCTTATTGGCATCCCGCCCTCGTCGCCAGTGTTGTAGAGAGGCGGAGACACGAGACTGAAGCCAGAGCGAACGTTTAAGGGCTTTATTCAGTTGAATAAAGGGTTGCCGCGTCTGCCTGGCTAACTCAGCAGATCAGCTGGCGGCAACAGCTGATGCCGTCTGACAGCTCCCTTTTATAGCCGGCTGTCAGACGGCTCAGCCAATGGGAGCGGTCGGCGCTCCCGCTTGAACGACGGACCTGGTTGGGGACTCCAACCAGTCCTATAGACACAACAAGAAGATTAACAGTAATAGTAGTGCAGACTTTGAAAATAGTTGAACAGTGTTGAGGGAATTATTTGTTTAGCAGAGTGATGTCTTTCGGGAAAACACTGTTCCTGTGTCTAGTTGTTCTAGTGTGCAGTGCTCTATAGTGTCGTTTTGAGGGAAGGAGTTGAAACAGTTTATGTCCAGGATGTGAGGGGTCTGTAAATATTTTCACAACCCTCTTTTTGACTAGTGCAGTATACAGGTCCTCCATGGAAGGCAGGTGGGTAGTAACTGTTTTTTTCTGCAGTCCTAATTATCCTGTGAAGTCTGTGTCTGTCCTGTTGGGTTGCAGAATCAAACCAGGCAGTTATAGAAGTGCAGATGATAGACTCAATAATTCCTCTGTAGAACTGGATCAGCAGCTCCTTGGGCAGTTAGAAAGCATTTTTCAAAGACAAATTGTTTGCAGACAATTGAGTTAAACTGAATTCAGACACTGATCCTATTACCATTTTGTATGCTGATGTATGATCAGCCGTTAAACCACAGTTTTCCAGTTTGTTTGAACATTGACAAATGCAGAAAAAAAATAACTTTCTGGTATCCCTTCATATATTCTGCCAGCAATCCTGTGAGAAAACTTAAAGGAATCAACATTACAATAATTGAGGCTTCCTTCAAATTGCTTCATGGTTCTTTTGTAAATAATAAATTTAATTAAAGAAATATTTAACAAGATAAAAGGGATACAAATTTTTAGAGAAAAGTAAGGAAAATAAAGAAAATAATGTTGAATGGACAACAAAGAAAATAGGAAAAAGGAATAGAAAGAAAAGAAAGGATTATAAAGAAGTAGCTTCTAATCTTCTTAACAGCAGCTAAAAATGAATTTATATTTAGCCCTACGATTACACTGTGATTTTCTTCTTGCCATAAGCTACATTAAAGCCATAAGTCTTAGTTCTTTTTTTTTTTCTTCAGCCAAAAGTCCACAGGAGTTTCCAGTTGCTAGAAAGTGAGATTATTGCCCTTTCCCTAATTAGACAAGTTTGATTGCCCTCTTTCACTTTAGGACTATGCAGCAAATGGAAGGATGCCTTACTCATTAAAGTTTTGACCCTTTTATCATTATATTGAATTTTGAACATTATTGTCATACAATGCAAGAGCTGGTGTTATGGAGGGTAAGCCTTTTGAACTCACAGGTTATTTGGGTCTATTAAAAATTCTCTATTATTTGTTTTGACAGGGTGAGTTCATGAAGGCTTTCATGCTGAGTTTCTCTTCATGTTTGTGATCATGTCTGCTTCAGGCTGGTTTCATAAGCATAAATAAAACAAACTATATTTAAACACAGAACAATATATTGCATCAGTGGTTTCATCATTGACAAGAACTGACCTATATTGCTTGGTACACCTGCAGAGGAGGTTCTCTATAAAATGTCAACGAATCAAAGGTACCTATCTTCCTTCTGTTGAATTTTGAGTTAAGGTTTTAAGATTTGTACCATTATAAG
This sequence comes from Pseudonaja textilis, assembly GCF_049901715.1. NCBI lineage: Eukaryota > Metazoa > Chordata > Lepidosauria > Squamata > Elapidae > Pseudonaja > Pseudonaja textilis. The sequence continues at coordinate 174,462,617 of NC_141991.1, forward strand.
GAAAGACAATGTCTCTAATCTGAAATCAGATTTCTCCATGGTTGAAGGAGGGAAATAAATTGAGCTAGCAACTTTCCACATTTCCTTAAATGCCAAGGTAGTTAGTTGAATATTTGATGTAGAATAATGTAAGATACAGAGGCTTGACTGAAGATAGAAGCATTGACTTGTGCCTATTAGTAACTTGTGCCTGTCTCTCCATTTCAGATTCATCTTTGTGCTATAGTACAGTAAAGTCAGAAGAGAGCTTGAAATCTACTGATCTCAGAATGATTTGTGGTAGAGTTGGAATCATCTTTGACTTCCAGTAATTAAATAGCTGCAAGTAAAAACAAAGAAGAATCAGAACAGAATTTTATTCTCTTATTATCCTGTCCCATCACAAGATTTTGCAAAAATTGTGTATGCTATCATTTTGCATAGCTCCTATCTTTTGCTATCACTTTCATTTGTTTCCACTATACCTTTTAGTCTAATTTTACAGGTCCCAATGCAGAATCGAGTCACTTAGTAATTACCAGTCTGGTCTCTTTGAGCAATGCATCTGAAAAGGGAGACCTATGACTTCCAGTATTTTCCACTTAGTAACTACTTATTAGGACTATGATCTGGCTGAGGTACAATTTGCAATGAATATGACAGAATTTTTGTTTAATGTATTTGAATACCTTGCTTTTAATTCAAGCATCTGTTAGATCTGACTCACACGGAAATATTATCCACATGAAATATTTAATGATTGTGTGTGTTTTATATATTAATATCTCATGAAATAGATATGATTGTAGTAACTTCAACCCATCATTAGCAATATATGAAAAAGAAATAGCTTTTTTCAGAATAGGTTTAATTTATAATATATGCTATGCAGAGTACACACTTGAGAGAAAATTACAGTATCTGCAAATGTAGAAAGGAATGGTCAGAGTGGAATTATTTAGCATCAAGATAAAGATGATGAGATCTTAATGGTCTTGTACTAAATAAAAAGCAGGGCTAATATTTTGGAAATATGAACAATTGGAAGAGAATATGATATATTTGAGGTTTGCTACCTCAGCTTAAGGAAAGACTGTCTTTGCTGACTGACCCTTTAAATCAGGCCATTTTACATCATATATAGCAAAATAACAGTAGTTTGCTAATCTTGACAGATGTTGAAAAGCTAAAGAGGGTCAGGTATTGGATGGGCAATCATGAAAAAATTCCAGAGGTGAGGTTAGATTTGGAAGTTTAAAAAGATCCCAGAATCAGATTGTAACAATTTTTTATTTTCTTGCCTAGAAAGCTACATCAAAATATTTTCAGGTCACCAAGAACTGAATTTGATTCAGAGAAGGTAATTTTTTTCCATTAGATCTTTATTTTCATGGTAAGGTAGATTTCTGGCTATTGACTGTATTTGTACAGCAAAACCAGAGGTATAGGGATATTTTTTTTTGGTGTATATAAAAGAATACGTGACTGAAGGGCTTGCAATATGTTTAACCCCATCAAAATGGAAAATATGTATATAAGTTGGGCCCATGGTTGTATATGTTGTGGTGTATTTATTTTATTGCATTTTTCTTCTGACTAAATCCAGACTCAGGGATTAAAAAGATGATATATTGCAAGCAGGCAGTGGTTCTATTAGATTATTCCAAATCTAGCATATAATATATGTGGAACTTTTTTATCATTCAGACATTTGTCTTAACATGATCTGATCTTCTGGAGATGGTAATTCATTCCCAGTTTTGTCTTGCATTAACCTGCTCCATACGACATACGGATGGCTAGCTGTATACTTTTGAGGGTATTCACATGTCTGTCTTCCAACTTTAATGAAATACAATGATATGTTTTATTAGCATTCTTTAAATGTCCCAGAAGAATTTTAAAGACCATCCTGATCTTTAAAATTCTGATTTGGGGGGAATAAAAAGAGACAGTTCAGTTGATTAATCTATTTCTCTGACATTCTAGCAACTTCTGGGATTTATTCAGACAATTATATTATTTCCATTTTAAGAGCTTTAACTTCAAAGAATTCTCTACATTTTTTTAAAAAAAGAGGCTGACATCAGTTATGGCCTCGGGCAAATTTGATATTAATAAATCCAAGGTACCTAAGCTATGATAAGTGGAAGTCAAGCATATTAATGCAATTGTGGGATTCTGGAGCACTTTTAGGGCAGTCTTCAAAGCTCAGGTAAACTGCAAACACAATCCTACAAGGGATATTCTGTCCCCTCAACAGCTTTCTTTTGACAGTAATTTTATATACCTTTGGACACAGGTTAAAGGATTTATGATTTTCTTTTTTTCATAAAGAACAGCTGCCAAACCAATAAGAGGAGTTTCAATAGGGCTATATCAATATTATAATATGGTAAGAAATAAGAACATTTTCAAAATATTATTTGAGTGGTCAATATTTATGAAAACATGGTGCTTGTGCTTGAAAGAAGGAACTGTTAAAATTCATAGAAGACCCTCTGATTTAGTGGATTCAAGTTTTTGATGATTGCTGCTTCCCTGTATAATCTCTGCATCAAAACTTATCCAATCCTGTAGGAAAAAATTTGGAGGAGCACACTAAAAGTAAAATAATCTCAGCTGCTCAGCTAAAGGAAGTAGCCGCATCTATCAGGCAGCTATGATATTAGAAGATATTAGAAGGTGGATAAGTATTTTTACCAAGAAAACTAATGGATATAATGTAATATATATTACATTAGACATTACTATGTAATATCCAATATCTAAACATTACTATATAATATTATAATATAGCAGTTGACATTAAGTGCTGGGCACTTAGATTGGATAGCACTCAGCAAACTACTGAGAAAGAACTGTACTAATAGTGATTATGATAAAATATTTGGGATGTTGCCATGCAGGAAAAGAAAATCCAGAGCTGCTAAGAATTATGGTGGGGACAGAGAACCTAAAAAGCATGGACAAATGTAGCTGTTAAGAAATAGAAATAAAGCAGAATGTACAGGTAGTCCTCGATTTGCAACAGATCATTTAGTGACCATTCAAAGTTACAGCGGCACTGACTTATGACCATTTTTCAAACTTGCGGCTGTTGCAGTGTCCCCATGGTCACATGATCAAAATTCAGACACTTGGAAACTGATTCATATTTATGATGGTTGCAGTTTCCCGGGGGCATGTGATCATTTTTTGCGATCTTCTGTCATGTCCCTGGTGGAGACTGACTCTGGGGGAGAGGAGGAACAGCCGACAGGGAGTGGAAGTGTGGCTCTGGAGGTTGTGGAGGAGGCTGGGGAAGGGCTGAGGCTGGCTGGGCAGTCAGAGGAGGACCCAGGCCCATCCCCTATCCATCCTATGGCATGCAGGGAAGAAAGGATAAGGGAGAGACGTGGTCTGCTTTGGAGGAGAGGGCCTTGATCCTCTTCATGGCCTCCAGCTGTGACAACTGAATAAGAATATGGACCTGTGTATGGACGAATGCTGGAAACAAAGCGTGGAAATATCTCTAGTTTTTTATTTTTATTTTTATTTTATTTGGTTTGTCAATTGCTTACAAGATAATAGCTATAAGCAAAAACATAGTTATGAATACATGGATACATATAAGAAAAATAAAAGAAACAATAGGACAGGGACGTTAAGGCATGTTGGTGCGCTTATGCACAGACCTCTTAGGAAAGGGGTGAGGTCAATAGTAGAAAGTCTAAGGTTAACTTTTTGGGGTTTGAGGAAGAAACCACAGAGTCAGGTTTCAGAGTCCAGACATTGACCACTCTGTTGCTGAAGTCATATTTCCTGCAATCAAGTTTGGTTCGATTAACCTTGAGTTTGTATCTATTGTTTGCTCTTGTATTGTTATGGTTGAAGCTGAAGTATTCATTGACAAGTAGGACATTGCAATGTATGATTTTATATACTACACTTAGATCGGACTGAAGGCAGCGTAGTTCTAGGTTTTCTAGGTCTAGAATTTCAAGTCTGGTGGCATAAGATATTCTGCAACGAGTAGAGGAGTGGAGAATTCTCCTTGTGAAAAATTTCTGGACTTTCTCAACTGTGTTAATATCAGATACGTAATGTGGGTTCCAGGCTGATGAGCTGTATTAGAGTATTGGTCTAGCAAATGTTTTGTATGCTCTAGTTAGTAGTGTAATATTACCAGAGAAAAAGCTACGTAAGATTAGGTTAACAATTCTTAATGCCTTTTTGGCTATGTAGTTACAATGGGCTCTAGCACTTAGATCATTAGAGATGAGTACTCCAAGGTCCTTGACAGAGTTTGGATCATCAACAAGGTCTTGACTATTCAGCCTGTATTTTATTTTCTGATAATTTTTTTGCCAATATGTAAGACAGAGCATTTATTTGTTGAGATTTGAAGTTGTCATTTGTTTGACCATTCTGATATATAGTCGAGGTCTTTGAAGGGTAGCAGTATTGTCTGTGGTGTTGAATAGCTTTACATCATCAGTGTAAAGAACGCAGTTGCTCTTAATATGATCACAGAGGTCATTTATGTAGAGTATGAAGAGAGTTGGTCCTAGAACACTGCCTTGGGGGACACCACTGTGGACAGGTACAGAATTTGATAGGACACTCCCAATTTTGACCATTTGTTGTCTGTTTGACAGGAATGCTTCTATCCAGTTATGCAGGTGTCCAGAGATACCATAAGATTTTAGTTTTAGGAGTAGTTTGTCGTTTACCACTGAATCAAAGGCTTTACAGAAGTCTATGTAGATTGTGTCTATTGCTTTGCCCTGATCAAGTTGTGTAGTCCATATGTTTTTGCAGTGTAAGAGTTGCAGATTATATGATATTTTTTTCCTGAAACCAAATTGTTTGTTAGAGAGTAGGTTGTTTGTTTCTAAGTGGAGGATGATGGATTGGTTAATAATTGATTCCATGACTTTACAGGTGATGCAGCATAAAGAGATTGGTCTGTTATTTTCAACAAGGCTGGGGTCTCCCTTTTTGAAGATGGGGATGACCGTGGCTTGTGACCATAGTTTTGGCAAGGACCTGGTCCTGAAAGATTTTTCAAAGATTATGCTTAGAGGTTTGGCTATGGCAGTGGATAGGTTTTTTAAGAAGTAGGCACATATTCCGTCCAGTCCAATAGATAGAGATGGTTTTAGATTGCGTAGTGCTTTTTCCACATTGTCTACTGTAAAATTGATATTTATTAGATCATTGTAGTTGTCTGTGGTTCAACTAGGAAATACTGGGCGTGATCCATTGCTGTTTACAAATACTGAGCCAAAGAATGTGTTAAAGAGGTTGGCTTTAATAGTGTCATCATTGCAGCCTTTACCATTAGGTCCTTTCAGCGGTGGGATGGACCTTGAGTCTTTTAGTTTGTTGTTTACAAAATTGTAGAAAGCGCGGGTGGAATTGGTGTGTAGAAGGTTTTCCTCTTGTTTAATGTGATAATTGGTGCATTCAGTTTATGGTTCCTCTCTGAGTTTGGCATCCTTCCCAGTGTGTGTTATCTGTGGACATCCTCCAGCCCTTATCTTGCCTGGTTTGTGTTGCTTTTTTCCTTCTCTTGTAACTGTTTGTGTGGGAGTTTATTGTCTTCCATCAAGAATATTCGGAGCTTGGAAGCAAAGTGAAGGAATAAAAGGGGCTTCACCTGTTTTCTGTGACTGTGTTTGTTTTGTATCCCACCCTGGGTCATCACACCTTCTGACAAGCAATCAATGGGGAAGCCAGATTCACTTAACAACTGTGATTCACTTAACAACTGTGGCAAGAAAGATCTTAAAATGAGGCAAAACCCATTTACCATCTGTCTGATTTAGCAATAGAAAATTTGGGCTCAATTGTGGTTGTAAGTTGAGGACTACCTGTGTACATCTATATATAGGACTAGGTTTAAATATAAGGAAGACTAGAATAACAATAACAGGTATAGCAACCAACCTTACAATTGGCAATGAAGATACTGATACTTTCTGCCTCATTCTATCAACGGTGAAGGAATCAATTGTCAAAAAAACGCACCACAATTAGGATAGCTAGCGAAGGTCTTAGAAAAGATATTCAAGTGCTATGATATGTAAACCTCTACAAAAATCAGAATTGTGCAGGGAATGATTTTCCTTGTGGACCTCTGCGGAAGCAAAAGTTGGACTGAAGAAGAAGGACACAAAAAGTGTTGATGGTTTTGAACTTTGGCTTGGAGAAGATTCCTGAGACTAACATGGCGAGCTAAGAAAACAGATGAATAAATCTTGAGTTTTAACTCATGACCCAAATAACCAGACTCAGACTTTAGAGAATCAACTTCTCTGCCTTAAACACAGTGAAGCAGAACAGTTAAATATATGTTTTATATGAAAAGTTTTCCTAACAAAAAATCCTGTCAAAGAGAAGAAAAAGATCCATTACTGGCATGGATACATGTGTTAAGAATGTGAAAACATATCAAATAACTGGGGGAGGGTGTGTGTGACAAAGTACTATGAAGAATGGAAGAACAAATCTTTATTTCCTTACAATAGAACAAGTCAGGAATCAGAAATAATACCAAGCATAGTTTGCTGTTAATTTAGACACGACCATTCTCATTTTCCAGTTATCACAGCACTTCCTCTACATTTGCTATTTCATAATATGGTGGCCTATATGTATGTTTCATTATTTTTTTAAAGCCAATTTGGGCTTTATAATTAGTGCCAAAGCAAAGTATCATTCGTCACATAGGAGGAAATTGCATCTCTCTGAGCAACCAGTGCTTGAAATATAGGAAGAATACAAGAAAGGGTCTACTTTGTGAAGTGATTTAATAATTTGCAATCAACTGGAAAGCACAAAAAAGTCAACCCAACAAGATGCCTCTTATATGCAAGCATACCTGCTTCAATTTTGGAAATGTGATTTGTGTACCTTTTATTAGTGCAACATAGATTTTTCTAGAGTTATGCTTATATTCAGGATAAATCCCTCCTCCTATTTTCTTTGAAAGCTTAAGGTTCTTCAGGTGTATCAGGCCATTATGCAAATGTTGCTGCTCAAGATCTTATGTAGAAATGTCCAATCAGTTCAGCTGGATTTTATTCTTAAGCAAAATGGCCTTATTTGCATCACTCCACCCTGTGGTTCAGAAAATAACAATCGTGTGACTTTTGCATTTCTCTAAATTTTGCAGTGTAGTTCTGAGTTCAGTTATTAGGCACAACAATGTGTGCATTACACAAAGTTGTGTAATGAGGTGTGTAAATAAATATGAGACGTAGCATACAAAGATGTACATCAGAAAATGGGTATGAAAATAATTGTCCCTCATTAAAAAAATATCACACTTTAATGTTGATATTTGATGAAACAATCTCCTAATGGAGCACAAGCAAAAGTGACACAGGCCAAATTTAGATTGATGCAAATATAGCTATTCTTTTACCTCAGCTATTTTGCATAGTTGTGCTCAATCTACAGTATAAGCAAGGCTACAAATATCCAGATATTTTTTTAAAATGCCATGTGAAATATAATGGAAATGAGGGTGGTAAATAATATGTGTAGGTATATAAGTAATTTACATAATAGCTATGAAACATTCATATGATATTACATCAAAACAGACAGGAAGGCAGTATTGTGAGAAATTTCAATTCTTCTGTCAGGCCATAGTGTAATTTTTCCTTTGCATAAGAGAGCAAGAAGGTAGTTAATGCACGATGGAAATAATCCTGGCAAAGAAATATGTTGAAATATGAGGGGGAAAATAATACATTAATGGATAGTGACATGTCCATTAATTTGTCAAAATAAGAGGTTATTGAGGCAGAAAAAAATATTCAATTACCTTTTTACAGGTGATACACTGAAGTGAAATAGGCCACATTTGGAAATAACAGCTGGAAAAACTTTGTTCCTTGCTTCATGCTTTTAAAATAATTAGTCAGAATTTATAGTAGAAGGTGCTTTTAGCTGTATAGTCATAGACTGATTTGCAAACTTGAGTCTCTTCCAAATAATGGTTGTCTCCTGATATTTTGACCATTTTACTCCATAATTTTCTCTGATTTACTGCCTTAATGGTGTTTCACTTGATTAATTGAGTCCGAAAGCTATGGAAAAAAAAAAACAAGATTCAAGGGCTTCCTCAGAGAGTCCAGGGCTTCTCAAATAGATCGAAAGAGGGATCTCAAGTAGATCTCTGGATCTCCAGGCACAGAGACAAAACCATGGCTTCAGAGCCTTCCAAAAGGCCAGTCAGTCAGGGACAGACTAATCTTGTGGAGAGAATGGCTGTCCAAAGGGCAGTAGCTGCAGCAGAAAAATGGCTCTCCTTCTGGGTCATGTTGTTCTTTTCCAAAGCAGTATGGGGAGGACAACTCAGCCTCTGCCAAGGAATTCACAGCAGTATCAAGGCACAAGCTGTCTATTGACACTAACCCTTTGCACTTCATTGCCCAGGTCCCATTTTAACAAACCCCCACCCACTGAAAAGGAGATCAAGACAATTTTTAAGAAGGTCAAAAGAGTAGGTATGCTCAAATGATCAAAACCCCACTCCTTTTTATATTATGCATGTGACATTAAAAATAAATGGGGCTTTGATTGCTTGGTTGTGCTGCCATTTTGATTCTTTGTCCTTTCCTCACAACCCATGCCCTTTGCAGATGTCCCTGAAGATGTTCCAAAGCCAGGTAAGGTGTTAATACAGAAAGAGAAAAATAACAGGGAAAGTTGCTTGTTATTTCAAAATTCTTCCCCCCAATTTACACACTTTTAGTGTATGAAATAACATTTTTTGGAACTGAAGCAAAAACTTAATACTTTAGTTCAGAAAACAGTAGAATTGTTCCATTAAACCCACATGACTTAAACAACTGTAGGATCTTTGAATTTTTTTTTTTTGCGACTTGAGACTTAAACAATACTCTCGTGAATAAGAAGTAGGACACAGATACACAGCCATCATTATCCAACACTGTTGGATCCAACAATGTGTTCTCCCAGGAGGATACGTATGTAGAGATCATGCTGACTGCCCCATTCCCCCATGCAATAAAAAAATAGATACCCCAAAATAGAAGTAACAATGAACTGGATTTTTACACTGAATTTTTTATCAAGAAACTCAAGCCACATTTATCCATTAAAACACTTCCCTTAGATGGCATTCTCAGCAGGGCAGAACAAGGTGCCATCTAGACTCTCAGAAACAATAATATCATATCAAGCAAGCTGAAAAAGGAGAGGAAATTGTATTTCTGAATGTGGTTGATTATGTTAAGAAAGCTGAAAAGCAAATTTGCAATGCTAAATTTGACTAACTTCTATTCTCAGATCCCACAGCAACATATCAGAAAGAACTATGCAGCCTTATGAAATAAATTCCTAAGAACATAAAAGACTGCATCTATGGAGAAAACACTCCAGGAGTTCTTTCTTCTAAAAATACACAGATCAAACAATTCAGATAATCTCATTATTTCAAGCTTGGAACCATAACAGCTGCAACATCTGACTTCAGAGTTTATCCTACCAGTACTGTCTACATAGGAGACACCACAGTCTTCCTAAAAAAACTGAAATCCTCTGGCAATCTTCTCGACAACATTATTTTAGCTATTGTGGATATTGTGAAACTCTATATACAACCGTCATTTGTAAATATGGGCTTCAAGGCATCAGGTGCAGCATCAATGATGTTAACACAATTTGCTTCCTGACTTCCAGACTTTATATGACCCATATCTTCTCTGGATACTCTACTTTGTCAAAAACATATACCTACAAATCAGTGGCATAGCTATGGGTGTATGGATAGCTCCACAGTATGCTAACATCTTCATGGCAAATGTAGAACACCAACTCTTTAACTCTTATTTCCTGAAACCCATCTGGTATTTGAGGTTCACTGATTACATTTTCATTTTTTAGACCCATGGAAAGACTCGCTCATCAAACTAGCAAACAGAGCCAGTTTGATCTAGTGACTATGGCACCAGGCTAGAAAGTAAAAGACCATGTCAAGTCCCACCTTGGCCATGATAGCCAACTGGGTGACCTTGGGTCAGCCACTCTCACTCCAACTCACCACACAAGATTGTTATTGTACGCAAAATAGGAAGAGGATGATGTATTGGATATGGTTGCCATCTTGATTTATTTGTAAAAATAAAGTTGGATTTAAATAAATAAAACAAAAAAAAATAAATACCTTTAAGACCTCAACAACTACCACCCCACCATTAATCTATACCTATTTACAAACAAATTTACATTTTTGATCTTAAGATAAAATTATGAAATGACAGATAGAATCCTGTTGCACCTTTAAAGATATTAAACAAGAAAAGCAAAGCATGACAATTTAGATTTTTGCAGTGAGCAGATGATTGGGTTCTGTGACCTAGTTGAACCTGGTTGGGTGGCTTCTTCTGTCGATGGAATTAGTCCAACAGCGCTGCACTTGAAGTACTGCATTCAGTTCTGCACAACCTGGTCTAAAAAATACATTGATAAATTGAAGCAAGTCCAGAGAAGAGTCTGAAAGGAGTAGAAACTATGGGGAGTAGTTAAAGGACCTAAGTTTGTTTAGCTTGCAGAAGAAAAGGTTGAGAAGGAACATGATATGTCCTTACATATCTGAAGGGCTGTTGCAGTGTCGCATTATCCAGACTTACCTCATTTGTTCCAGTGGGCAACGTTAGAACTCATGGGATGAAATTTAAAGGACGTAGACACAAACTTTTGGAAGAATGTCTTAACAGTAAGAACTGTCAATGTTGAATAGGTTACTGCATGGAGTAGTTTTTTCCTCTTCCACTGGATGTTTTCAAACAGTGGCTGACAGTCATTGACTGGAATGGTGTGGTGAATCCTGCAATGTGCAGTGAATTGAACCTGATATTTTTTATGTCCTTTCCAACTTTATGAGTCTATGAATTGCTTCATTGAAGTGAATCTCTGTTGCTTTGTTAGTATTACTAATATTAAAAACTGTGTTAGTTGAAGTGGGGAATCTAATATAGAAAGACAAGATATAAATATTAATATTAGTATTAATAAAGAGGCAATTGTCATCTATTTATGTCATCTTTATTGAGCAATGTATGTTCTGCAAATCTTTCTCTGACATGGACATCTTACAAATGAAATACAGGGTATCATGGAAATTCTTTTGAAAAGCTCTTCTAGTCAGTGGATATTACTTACAAAGAGATTCTTATGGGATTGTTAACTGGTAGCTACTTGACATTAGTTAGGTACAACCAAAGAAAGCTAGATACTTGAGAGCATAAAATAATGATATCAAGAGCCAGCTTCTTTACCAAAAGCATTCACCTTGAGACCCAGAAACATAGAAAGTCAGAAGATCAGAGGGGGTGATGAAAAATCCATTGCCACTGGGAAATGCAGCTGCTATCTAGCTGTGCAAAATGATAATATTTTGTACAAGAACTGGAAATAAGCTGCAATCTATTTCCGACACTGTTAGCATTACTATCAGCTGTCTTCACACAGATGGCTACTTGTGACATAGTTAGACTCCTTATTTTTCAGGTTATGAAAAAAAGGATGCCCCAGAGAAGATTTATGTAAAGCACTCCATATTGCAAGGTGCACAAAATGTTTTTATTTACTTAAGCTTCCCTATCAAAATGAAACTCAGAATGACATGCTGAATTATTTAGTATGGTTCCTTTAGGCTCCGTTAGCTCTTCCCATAAGAACTAATGGAGCCTGACACCCTCCTTCTAAATCAAAAGTCTCTGTGTGCTAAATCAGGATTTTCTGGATGAAATTGAAAGTCTGTGTGACCGAATCGAAAATTTCTTTATGAAAACACAAACAGTGGTTTAATCTCAAACCAGTATTTTTTTACTATGAAACCCCAGACTTCTGGCACTTAAATCACTATTTGCTGTATGAAATAATAATTTGCTGCCAGTAATCCAGTGATTAATATATGAGATCAAAACACTTTGGCACTAAATCAATATTTGATTAGTATATGAAAGGATGTCATCATGAATTCAAAGTTTCTGACACTTTAAACCCATGATAATTGGCCCCTCTGTTAATAATAGACTTTCAGGGAAAAAGGAAAAGGGCCCTGCATTTTTCTAAATCCCAGATCACCTCATGGGAAGCAGCACCTTTCCTGTCATTTTACTTAGATTGATTCATTTTATATAGGCTTCTTATCCTGCTAGTGGTCTCCACTGCTATGTACACAAAAACCTTAATCCAGCAATTCCAACCTTTTTGCTCATGCTGTCATTCATTCCATTATGTTAGCCTAAGCCTTGCTGGCTAAATACGTTGCAAGATATATTTCTCTTTCTCCTCCTTATAGAAAATTACACCAAAGACAAAGATTAATAGCATGATATTGTAAGCACGATGGGAGTCATAAAACGCCTAGATTGTATCTGTTGGAAGTTCAGAATGAAATAAAAATATATTCTTCAAATGTATTGACTGGGTTCAACTGGATGATTTTCATATCTGCATTAATTGTGTTCTGCCATTTTTGCTTTGGTCTTCTAGATGGGTATTTGCCATCAGTGTTAAAACAGCAAATTTTACCATGCCGTCGATGGCAAAAGGACCATCTTCAGGAACCTAATAAACTCTCAGTGGTCCAATGAACCATTGGTCCAACCTTTATATTTATGATTTGCTGGAGCTAATAAATGCTATTTGTGGAATGGTCATTCCCTTTCTGTGCTTTTTCAGTTGATAGTATTTGTTATCCTGGTTTGTATTTCCTCTTCCTTCATCTGCACAGTAAATAACTAGCTGGAACTAAAGAATTCAAGACTTACAGTTCTAGGGAATAACGTATTCTTTAAGAAAACATAAACAGCTTGGATTACTATGTTACCCCTTAAGATTGTCTATTTTTGCTTGTCTTTCATTCAACAAATAATGCAAAATTCTTGATAATCTGTGATTTGTGTAATCATCTGGGATGATTTTATTCCAGTTCCTTGCCCATATGAATGAATATGAAACCTAGCAAGTCCAATCCCTGACCTCTGACCTTAGATAAAATATTGCTCTCCCACCTTGAACTGGGATCCAGGCTATGTGTTATTCTGCTGAAAGGGTGGGCGGGAAAGGTTGCAGTCTTATCAAGTACGTGGAGATTTGCATTGATTTTATCAACCCAATTATTATAGGAAGAGATTATAATGACAGATGAAATAGAGGAAATATCTCATCCAATATTAATTTGGATAAGAATATTCATAAACCAGATAAAGATCTCTATGTAAAAGAATTTGGATGAAACAGTTTCTTCGAAGATAAGGCTAATGTGACAGAAACCAATCCACATTTCTTATCCTAATTTTAGCTCTAGAAGCTGATGGCATCCTATTTATTTTTATTTATTAGATTATTATTTATTATTTTTATCTGACCTTCATTACTTTTTATAAGAACTTCAAGGCAGCAAATATACATAATATTCCTTCCTTCTCCTCTGTTTCCCACAACAACAACAACAACAACAACAATGTGGGGTGATAGAGCAAAGAGAGGGTGACTGCCCCAAAGACAGGCAGCCAGCTTTCAAATGGGACTAGAACTCACGGTCTCCTGGTTTTGAAGCCAGCACCTTAAAACTTAGAGAGAAGAAAGTCAATAAAATAAAAGATGTCAGGGTCATACATTCCATGTTTTATTCTTAGAAAAGCAGACCACTAGAAGTTGACAGAAAAGAACATTAGAGAAGATAGTGCAGAAATATTCCAGATACTGTCATTGTCATCATGTTATATGAATGTATCCCAGGAAATGATAATATGATAAACTGGCTGACCCAAAAATTTGAATTTACCTTAAATTATTTGTTCATAAATATCTGTCAAACAAGAGCTAGAGTTGATTAATTGGTCTATGAAATAAATGTAAAAGGAGAATATGCTAAAGCTGCTTCAGCTCTCCAAAATAGACAGATCAGTTATTTATTGCATATGGCTCAGAGAGGCCTGTTATCTGAAGAGTGGCTTTTATTCATACTTATTCGGTCATTGGCCCATAATTGTTCTGGGAACAAATCTCTGATATTGATGTTAATTATTGAGCAGTTTATGCATAAACTGTTTCAACTTGTCCCCTTGGGATGCTGCCACAGGGCATTGCATGCCAAAACAACTAGACACAGATACAGGTTTTTTTCCCCTTGTTTCAACACTCTGCAAAACACCTAATTCTCACAGTACTGTCTTTACGACCAAGTATACTTACCCATATAGTATGGCTGTATTTCTATTATCCTTCTCATCTGTTCCACTACCTTCTCTTATTGGTGTCATTATTATGATTATTATTACGTTGTTATTATGATTATTACTTTGTTGTTTTGCAGGAGAGCTTATGCACCAGACAGAAATCCTTTGTGTATCTAATCATACTTGGTCAAAAAATATTCTAGCTAGGAGGAAAAAACAGATGTGTTACTGTACCCTAAAACATAGCCTCATCTCACTCTCATTTGATAATCTGATTCTATGGTATTCACAAAAAGCAGTAGTTTCTATGATGACTTTCTTCCACATCATTGTTCTGGAGTTGTCATAACAATTTGCAGCTCATTTTAAAAAACAAAAGCCAAGATTTAAAACACAATTTGAATGAGCAATGATGTACAGATGTGACTTTCACAGTAGGTAATTTAATTTAATTCGAATGCAATGCATGTCTTTTTAGAGGGAATAATAACCAATGACTCATGTACTGGATCGCAGGTGATAACAGTTGGTTGACAAATTCAGAAAGTTTGAGTTTTGTTCTAAGGTTCTTTTCCCCATAAATGTATTAACTTCATTAACATTTTCAAAGGCAATTTCTCCAAATGGAAAAGTCTTCTCTGATTGTTTTTCATACTGAGGACTGTCAGCAGGACATGGAAACCATAGCAGTCAGATATCCTGAATATTCTGTGCTAATGTCTACATTTTTAGGTTACATGCTGTTAATAGCACATGCAAAGACTGGCAAGAAGATAAATTCAGCTATAATTAAGGCCATCCATCACATCTTATTTACTAAACAGACAACACAATATCCATTCTTATCCAAAATATATTAGTATGGCTGGGAAAGAAAAAAAAATTCGATTCATTAATCAAAGTGAGCGTAGCAATTCTCCTCAGATCATGACAGAAGATTGTAGGAGAAATTCTGTTTAGAAATGAAGCTCTGTGAATGATCTGAGAAAGTCACTTGCTTCCAAGTAGGCATTCATAGAGTCATCCAGTCATTATTAAAGCAATACAAAGCCTACCTTCTTTGGTGATATACTGCCATAATAATGGCTGAATGATGCTATAAAATGCCGTAAAGCATTAGTTTGGAAATAAACAGTGCCCTCTAGCTTGGTCTACCTCAGTGAATTTTAAAGATAAAAGTATGAGGGAGATAAATATTTTTCTAATTTCTATATCTTTGAATTAAGATGAGAAAAAAGACTGTTTATAATTATAGACTTTTAAAAATATGAAGCAGGTATAATAGAGAAAGCCAGGGTCAAATCCAATCAAGTTTTATGTATGGCAACCAACCAGTCTTGCCTGTACAAAGACATATAAAGTTTCTAAATAAATATCATTGGAAGCTTTCTTTTAGGCCTTTCAATGCCAGATCTACTGCGCAGCATATGTAGCAAAAATGTAATGGAAATCTAGATGATTTTTTAATGCATGTATGTATTCATCTATGAGTACAATAAATTAAGCAGTAAATTAACAGAACAATTCTATTGTATTTTAATATAACCTCCCTCACAGGAGTGTTGTTAGATTTCATATTATACCATATATTGTAGAAAAACAAGTATTCAAACATGGGATGAGAAGAAGAAAACATTAGGAGAAGACATATATCTGTTTTGAGATTTTAATTGTCTGGAAGTAAAATTCTGAATCATTTTCACTGTTCTTTCCATTCCAAGGAAGATGCAGAGAGAGAGAGAGAGAGAGAGAGAGAGAGAGAGAGAGAGAGAGAAGGCATTTCTGAAGGAAGCAATAAGTTATAATAGCCACATGTTTGAACAATAGGCAATGAGATAAGATCATCTGATGAAAATCTAATGCAAAATGGAGTCTTGATTAAGCTGAAAGCTGTAACAAGCTGGAATTGCTATATAAAAGAATAAATGGATATCATGCTATTGCCACAGGCTTTAGTAGGTCTGTATGAACACACAATGTGCTACTTCCCAAACTCTCCAACAGTATTTTAGTCTAGTTAGTCTAGTCAGTGAATAATGGTCTGGGGAACCATAAAATGGTAAATGATGTGGAGAAAGTGGAGAGATTTTAAAGGGGGGACATGAGGCTTTGAAAAAGGGACAAGATAAACCTATAGAGGATAACCATATCAGTGGAGGCTATCGATAGATATTTCTCTTACAATCCCAAGTATCTCTGGAATTGCAAGGTCATGGCTTAGAATGCCACGGTTTAAATGGTGACAATAGGAAGGTATTAATGCTCTTATATCCTGCTTGTGGTTTCACCAGCCTAGCTGAGGAATTCTAGGAGTTGAAGTCCGCTAGTCTTAAAGTTGCCAAGTTTAGAGATCCCTGATCTAGCAAGTCATAAATAAGTAAATATTTGTAAGTATAGCTCTTTCAGATGACCATATATAACATGTTTCATACATTAGGGTAGCTCAAATTATGTACTCTGAAAGATCTGAATATACAATTTATGGGAAAAGTCGTTCTGAAAGGGAACAATTAGCTTTGCCAGTAAAAAGTAACATTGGGCATACAGAATTGTCAGGTAATATATTACCTTCTAATGCACCTGAAATTCTGCCAAATGTTCATTATTTAAGGAAGAGGGAGTGCAGGAAAATGATCTCAGGTCTCTCTTCCTCTTCTAAGAGAGTTTGTTGTGGAATGTAAAACGTTTTTAAGCTAACCATTCACACAGTTCTGAATGTGGAATTAGGACCGTCAACACTTGTTTCCATCGGGTTCATATTGGAAACCTGCTTCCCCAGTCAAATGCCTCATAGCTGAATTGCCTGGAAATCTCTCTTCACCTGCCAAGCATTTTAAGGAAATAAAGCAGTTCAAGACCTTGTTGCAAAGTTCCCTTTATCTATTCTATTTTATCAGGCAGTAGAGGAGAGCCGAAATAAAATCAATACTTTTCCCTTTCTAAAAGAGTTTCCATCTTTCTAGCATTGAAAGTACTAGGAACAAGTTTCAGTTAAGAAACAATTTAATTTTCAGTTATAAATAGCCCGCGGATTATACCAAGATGCATTTTCACAACAGAGTTAAGTTGTTCATTGAACTAGCTCGTTTTTCTGGATTTTTCACAAGACATTGAATCATAATTTAACAAGTGGGCAGGGTGTGTGTAACATGTTAGATTTTCTTTTAGGCATTTTCATCAACATGTGAGAAATTGTCCCATGTTTCTAAAACTAAATTGGGTTAAATGCTGAGAAAATATAGCCAAAAATCTTCTCCCTCTGCTTCTTAGCTATAACTTTTTCACTCTAACTCATCTTATACTTTTTCCTACTAAGGATCTGCCTCTGAATCATCATGGACCAAATTATGATGTAGTAACTGCACCATCCTTACTGCTGAATGGCTATAGAGATTCTCAGTCATTCAGGTCATGGTGGTTCCAAAGGTGCTTTTTTGTTTTTTTTCAAGAGACAACTGGACTTTCTGGTTTTTCTTTGAAGATATTTTGCTTCTCATCCAAGAAGCTGAACAAAAAAGCACATTTGGGACATCCTTACTGCTGATTATTCCTTAATCTACTTTGTTTTATCCATAGTATAGTAAGTAATGCAATGTTAGTTCTATCAGCAAAGTGGCTATAAACCATGATACAGTGGCTATACCGTGGCTATAAACCATGAGGACTGGATTAATATATGTTAAGCCAAAATCAGACAAGCCACGTTATGCATAGTGTATGAACCCAGACTTATTATATTGTTTTGACAACATGATATGCCTAGAAATGTTTTGTTTCCTCTTATTTCATGCGCTGTTAACAACCCATCAACTACCAATGGCCTTTAAGGAAGGAAACAAGAGAAAAGCTAGACGAATCTCTCCCTCCATCATCACTCCATAAAAATAGCAACAAAAATTTCATGTTATCACGGCAACTTGATAAATGTAGCTTGGAGCTCATAAGTTATTTTTGAGAACATGAAATAAAAGAAAATGACACCCCCTGCAGTAACTTCTATCTGTTTCTAAAATTGGACGATCTCAAGCTGTTCAATCGTAAAACTAAATTTTTAATTTTGTTTCCTCGATTGGGCATACATGGAATTCTAATGTCCTTGGAGGGATTTATCTTGTCGCATGCTATATTCCCTACCTCCTCTTGTCTTTTTCCTTTGAAAATATTTTCATGGGGGGAAAAAACCCACTGAGATTATGCCGAGCAAAACAACAAGCTCCAATACCCCTGTATTTCCAAGAGTGCCTGTGCATCTTAGATGGGATCTATAAGCCTTTTTAGACAATAAAAATGATGGGTGCCTACCCAGAAAAGGAACAGAGAAGAGAATATATGAACAGTATTCTGTGGAAAAGAAAGGTAGCAAGGAGCCTTCTTGTAAACTCATGGTTTGCAAATATTTTGTTTTTCATAGATCCCAGGGATATTTATCCCACAAAGATATGGTAAAACCACTTGCAAACATCTCGCGAGAGTGCCCTCAACAGTTCTCAAAATTTAGATGTGTCAACTCCTCATGCTTAAGATTCTGAATTTAAGTCCAAAGAATAAGTTGCCTGTTATGTCCCATCTTCTTACTCAACCCTCTGCCTCTTCCTGTCTCCTTCTCTTATTTTTTCCATCTCTATCCATCTTCCACTATTGCCATTGTTTTTTCTTTATTAAATAGGGTTTGGGGGCGAGGGTGGAGGGAGTCATTACCAGTATAATATTTTCTTATCTTTGGGGATATTTTCGCTCCTTTGTCCCTGTTCCGTGTTCAGTGGAATCTCATCTGGGTTTGGAATTATACATATTACTGTGACTATTAGTTCAGAAACTAACTAAAAGGGAGTTCACCCATCACTAATTGGACATGTGATACTACAATATGTTGTGCTCTGGATCACAATAAAATCATGATCTTGTCTCTTTCAGGCAACAAAGACAGGTAAAGCTCATCAAGGATTGTATAACTACCATTGTACAGTCTCTGCATAGGCTGAGAGTAAAGAGTGGTTGCATTCACACATTGTCCATAGCCAGAAGTAACTGAGAGGGCAATGATAAAAAGAGACTGAGAGGGATAATCAAACAAAAGCTCTGCCCTTTTTGTGCTTGCATCCTGCTGCTGTGCACACATACAAACAGGCAGAACGCGCATCACAATGGCCAGTTGCTGCTTTTGTCATTTTGATAAAACCATCCTCTTTGCCTTCTGTTGTAATAAAACCGGCTTTATTGGCTTAAAACACTGCATGAATCCAGATATTCTGATTTGTAAATCATGTTTTATGATTAATGTCAGTGGTAAGATTAAAATAATTTAACAACCGGTTCGCCGGGGGTCAGGTTGGCTGTCATGGGAGGAGTGACCCATCCCTGTCCTCCAACTCCACCACATATGCGGGATGAGCCTCCTGCAATGGCCAACCTGACCCTGGGCAAATTGGTTGTTAAATTAACCCCCCCCACTATTAAAGTGGACCCTGGGCGCTGCGCAGCAATGGAGAAATGGGCAACGGAGCGGCCAGTGTGAGGGAAGGAAGAGGAGCAGGGAAAAGAAAGAGGGAAAACATCCTTCTCCTTCCCTTGCACCAACCAATCTGCAGCACAGCGCAGTGCCGAGGATCCACTTTGATAGCCAGGGGTGGGGTTTAACCAGTTCGGCCGAACCAGTGTGAACCTACTGAATCCCACCACAGCTTAATGTATGGTAACAACCCAATCAATTGTGGCTCATCCAGCAAGCCATGATGGCATGTAATCCTGCTAGTAAATCTTTAAAGTTGTAATCTTACACTTGCTTAAATGGAAGGAAGCTCCACTGAACTGGCAGTGCTTTGGATGAGACATGTATAGAAATATATTTGAAATGTCCTTTCACAACTATGGAAACTGATCAGCACAAAGGAACTACAGTGGTACTTAAACATTTGAGAGTCCTTTTCAGGGTTCATTATTTCTGCATGAATTTGACCTAAAATGTGATCTGTTCATGCAAGTCCTAAAACTAGATAAAAAGAACCCTTCAGAAACATTTAGTTGCAGTTACTGCTGCCCAAGGAAGACATCCCAGTTATTGAAAACAAATGTTCACATACTTTTGCTACACACAAATCTGAGCCTTGGATCATTTTCCTTAACAAATCAATGCAGAAGTATAATGTTTTTTCACTTGTTTGTTTAATTGCGTTCTTTTATTTAGTTTTAGGATCTCTGGGGAGGACAAATCACATTTTAAGTCATTAAGTCATGTTTATGCAGAACATTGAAAACTCAAAAGGGTTCGCAAACTTTTAAGCACTACTGTGTATGGCATCAAGCTCGACTCTTCCTACCTACTATTTGTCAAACAAGATGTCTTCTACCAAGGTCGAAGAGCTGAGTTTCTGTTTCCAGCAGGAGTCATTAGACACATCACCCTAGCAGTTGATCCTAACCTAACATTAATAAGCCGCTTGTCTCCACCCAGTAAAATTCCCCTTTCCAAGGCAATCTTGAAGTCTTGAGCCTTCTGTCAACAGTTTTATACCCTGATTGATTATAGTCTTCTGCAACTACTTCAGCCCCAGCGAATTGTATGTTTTGAGAACCATCAATAGTTCCTTCCTACTTAATTTAATAGGTTCCTGAAAGCCAGGGGACCTGCTAAAGGTTAACAACAGGTTTTACATGCGAGGCTGCTCCTTCAACTAGTTAAGGCCAACATCCAATCTCCATATCCTGTATAGGAATAAATGAGTGCTGTTTCAGGAAATAATGGTTGTCTTCAAAGCACCCTTGAACTCTTTATATATTTTACTTGTCCTTCAGTAGGATCTGCAGCATTTGTTATTTTGCCTTGCCTTATAGCCGGTCATTTTTCAAAAGAACCCCACTGTCCCACAAATGGAAAACAATTTATTTTGGCACAGATTGAGAAAAAGCAGGCAATTTTCTCAGGAAGATGGAACAAAAATAATTTTGGAAAACTGCCTGATAGCTAAGAGAATTGGGTCAGTGCAGAGTGTGGTGCTTTAGCCACTTTACCCCCCTCCTTTGAATAAATAAAGTGATATCACTAAAAATCATGTTTTTATCTTAAATGGGATTCAGAAGCCCCAGATTCAAACCTCATTCAAAGTGTAGCAGACAGCCTCCTACAGCAAGGAAGTAAAAGTAAAATGTTTCTGTATCATTGGTTCCTTTCATTTTTTTTCCAGAGTAAAGTATAAAAGGGAATGCTGTTGAGAGGTATGAAAAGTCTTCCCATTTTCATAGTCCATGTGGTGTAGTGGCCAAGATGGGGAAGCAAAATGCGAGGCCACATTGAGTCATGGAAGCTCACTGAGAGACTTTGGACAGGCTCCTTCCATTTGTCCAACCTACACCACAGGGTTGTGCATAGGGGTGGGGGGGAAGTGAGAACAGGAGCACTATGAACGCTGCTGAGTGAAAAGCTGTTTATAAATCTAAAAACAAACAAATCTAATGAACAAGAAAGAGAAAGAGAGAGAAAAATTGTACCAAATTACATCAGAAATCTGTGTCACCATCAACATACAAGCCTCATAAACAATTGCATTTATCAGTCATTTATATGGTACAGAGCAATTTCTGTCTGCACCTAATCATAGATTACAAAAATGGAGCTGCATCAATCTACCCAGTAGGGGGAAAGGTTAAAAAAAAAATCATCCTATAGAAATCCAGCTTGGTGTACCCTAGTTAAGGCACCAGAGTACATCTTAGGAGACAGTGAGTTCTAGTTCTTAGTTCTAGTTCTAGCCTTAGTCACAAACGCAGCTGGGTGATCTTGGGCTAGTCTTTTTCTCTAACCTCTAGGAAGAAAGCAATGGCAAATCACATCTGAAATTTAGTATTTTTTTTAGTTGTCAATTGCTTACAAGATACAGGTATAAGAATAAATATAGTTTTGAATACATGAGATGGATACTTATAAAAAACAAACAAACAATAGGACAGGGATGGTAGGCACGATTGGTGCACTTATGACCACCCCCTACAGGCCTCTTAGGAAAGGGGTGAGGTCAATAGTAGACAGTCTTAAGTTTAAAGTTTTTGGGGTTTGGGGAAGAAACCACAGATTCAGGTAGAGTATTCCAAACATTGACCACTCTGTTGCTGAAGTCGTATTTTCTGCAGTCAAGTTTGGTGAGGTTAACCTTGAGTTTGTATCTATTGTGTGCTCTTGTATTGTTATGATTGAAGCTGAAGTATTCATTTGCAGGTAGGACATTGCAATGTATGATTTTACATACTATACTTAGATCGGACCGAAGGCGGCGTAGTTCTAGATTTTCTAGGTCTAGAGTTTCAAGTCTGGTGGCATAAGGTATTCTGCAATGAGTAGAGGAATGGAGAACTCTGCTTGTGAAATATTTCTGGACTTTTTCAATTGTGTTAATATCAGATATATGATATGGGTTCCAGACAGATGAGCTGTATTCAAGTATAGGTCTAGCAAATGTTTTGTATGCTCTAGTTAGCAGTGTGATATTACCAGAGAAGAAGCTATGTAGGATTAGATTAGCAACTCTTAATGCCTTTTTGGCTATGTAGTTACAGTGGGCTCTAGCGCTTAGATCATTGAGATGAGTATTCCAAGGTCCTTGACAAAGTTTGTATCCTCAACAAGTTCTTGACTATTTAGCTTGTATTTTATTTTCTGATTTTTTCTGCCAATATGTAAGACAGAGCATTTATTTGTTGAGATTTGAAGTTGCTATTTGATTGACCATTCTGATACATAGTGGAGGTCTTTTTGGAGGGTGGTGTTGAATAGCTTTACATCATCAGCGAAGAGAATGCAGTTGCTCTTAATATGATCACAGAGGTCATTTATGTAGAGTATGAAAAGAGTTGGTCCTAGAATACTGCCTTGAGGACACCACTGTTGACAGGTGCAGAATTTGTTAGGATGCTCCCAATTTTGACCATTTGTTGTCTGTTTGACAGGAATGCTTCTATCCATGCCAAGAACACTATAGGAACTTGTCTAGGTAGTTGCCAGAAGTCAAAACTGACTTGAAGGCATGCATGTGCATGTGTGTGCATACACACACATCCTACAGAGCAGGGCTGTCAAACTCCTGGCCCACAGGCCGGATGTGTCACACATTGGCCATATCCGGCCTGGTTTAGTGAAGGGTAAAAACGTCCCAATATATCATATGACGCTGCCATGATGACATGAGTTGGCACCACTGCTATAGAACAAAAGTCTTCAGCAAAAGTTCAAATTCTCAACCTTCCAGGTGGCCGGAGAAGACCGTATGAACACACAATGTCATCAGTAGATGAGGTGGAAATTCTTTGTTCCAGCACTTTTGTGGAGGGTAAATGGGGGGAGGGGAGGGATTTCAAGAGTAAGACAATTTTTACCAGGTATTCCAAATTCAATATGGAGACAAACATAGAAGACACGGTGACATTGATAAAAATCATCACTATTTAGAATGATCATGGCAGGCACTTCTTTATCTACAAAGGTAAAGAAGAACCGTTCCTGACAATGTCAACAGCTTATAAAGAAAACTTGTATAAGATGTTTTACAGGTGGCATTTCCCCCCGACAAGAATTGCAAGGATGTTCAAGAACAAATCTGAAAAGTGCTGGAAATGTCATCAGATACCTGGCTCATACTACCATATGTGGTGGACTTGTGAGGACGCTAGAAAATATTGGACTAAAATTCGCATATGGTTGGAAAAAATGATAAAGATACATATAGACTTGAAACCAGAGATTTTTTTATTGGGAATCTTACCTGATACATATAATAAAAAATTGAAGTATTTGATTGTAAATGTATTAACGGCAGCTAGGATTGTATTTGCTAAAAACTGGAAGAGTGAGAAAACTCCATCAGAGGAAGAAATTATTAAGAAAATATTGGATTGTGCTGAAATGAGTAAATTGACATTTGAAATTAGAGAACAAGAAGATAAACAATTTTATGAAGTTTGGGATCTTTTTTATCAATGGTTAGATAATAAAACATAATAATAGAACATTTAGATTTAGGATATAATTTTTTTTTAATATTATTTTTATAAAACTTTATTAAGATAGATTTGGTATGATCTTATGATTTATTGCAAAATAAATTAAGTAAATTATAGTTATCTCATTAAAGTATGAGTTAATAAAATTATAGATAAACGATTTCTTAGTGATGATATTGGGTTATACAATTATTGATTGATAATATGAGCTATTATGTAATATAATTATATTAGCGTTTAGGAAATGGATGCACAAAAAAAAGTGGTAAACCAACCGATACACTGTTTGTAAATTTATGAAGAAGGATGATGTTTTTATGTTTTATGTTGTATGTCTTATGTTGTTTTGTTTGTTGTTAAAATAAAAAACTTTTTTTTAAAAAAAAAGAACCGTTCCTACTCTTTATGAAGATGGATGTAATATATTGGCAATATTATATGTCAAGAGAGATAGTTGATAAGAAGATCTAAGAATTTTATGAACATAGAATTAAAGTGATCAAAGACATTTTTAAGAGAAAGAAAAAGCAATCTTATTTTGTTCAAAAACTTTTTTTTCCAGAGCCTGAAACAAGAAGCTATGCTCTCAATGTCTTTGGTGTAGTGCCTCTTCTCAAATTTACAGAACTTATTTAGGTGATAGCATAAAAAGCAACTAAGGAATAGAAAAATCTAAGTATCTTTTTTTTCTCTTGTAATTGAACCAAGGACACCCTGAACCTCAGCTTCCCAAAACAATCTTTTTTTAATGGCTTACTTTCTTGGACAGGCTTTTTTTCAAAGACTGGACAACTAGATTTCAAGATCATGGGGCCAAACTTCAAAAGTAGAACTAAAAAATCAAAATAGTGATGGCTACACACCATTCTTCCCAGCATAACTTCACATGAGGCAACATAGAAGGTTTTTGAAATAATATAAGGTAATATTTTTTCCAGTTTAGTTAGAAGCTAAGCTGAATGCATAAAGAAAGGATCAAATGAAAACCTTTTCAAATATGTACCATAGTTAACTTTCAAAGAGAAAATATCATAACTCATTTGCATGTGCTACTTTCAGTGCAGCAAGAACTAAGCAAGCAATTTAAACTGCCTCAGTGACAAAGCTATGAATTCAGTGCTCTGGAGAGTTTAAAGCCCAAGGTTATAACGTCAGATTGTTCAGTAGAGAATCTCTATCTTATATTTGATGTTCAAATGTAGGTAGAAAAGGATGTGTTGGGGAAATATCCTAGGTTTGTAACCAGTTATTCCAATGATCATTTCATTAAAGTTGATGACCTACTTATATTTAGTGCTGCGGGAGTTCATTTAATCTTTGTTCTTTGAGCACACACTAAAATATTATATTTTTCAGTTAGGGATTTGTTAGATTGGAGAGGTACTGTGTAATATACAGCCATCTTCAGCTTGGAGAAGCTTTGAAATGAGCTTCAATAACTTGAGAAGGAAGTCAGTTGGGGAGTGGATAGCTAATGCATTATTCATAATATCCGGTTTTATATTTCCGACACTTCTAATGATTATGAAAAGTTGATAAACTATTGAAAAGGACACCTAAAATGTTTTATTCCTTATTTCCATGGAATAAACCTATCTATCCATCACAATGGATTAAGGCTACCATTTACCTTCTCTTTATACCACTTAATCTTGTGGTCACCTCCTGCCCTGATTTACATACATTTCTTAATCTACATAGATGTCTATAATATCCACTCCAAGTTTTCTGGAATAAGAACAGAGATGATCTGAACCTTCTTAGTGGCCACCTTGACATTTACGAATAGTAGGGAGAAAGGTGGAAGGGAAGATATCAATATACTTACTTCTTTTTCTTATATTTATAATGAATATATCCCCCACAATAAATCTAAAACCACAATATTAAAGCAATATTAATATTAAAGCAACAATAGATATAAGCAACAACAAAAAACAACAAATAAGTCTAAATAAATAAATAAATTTGAATCGCTCCATTGCTAAAATAGTACCGTGTTTCTCACAAAATAAGGCCAGGCCTTATTTTTTTTTGACCCCCGAAAAACACAGCTAGGCCGTCTTTTCGGAGGTGACTTAATCCCCCCCCCCTTGCATCCTTGGGTGGGCGGGCGGCGACAGCTTGGATGTTGACCTCGGCGTTGGTGGGGCACTTCGTATCGGGAGAGCTTCCGCCACCATTGCTTTCCCTTCTCCCTTGCTGCCACGGTGTTTAGAGCAATGCCATGGCATTTGGCGCAGCCACGTGCAGCCAGCCAGGGCTCCGCCCTGCAACCAGAGCCCGGCGGAGACACTCGGCTTCAGGCACTCCTGTCGCCACCTTCCCTTTGCCTTCAAAGGTAAAGCCAATTATTTTAAAAATGACTCCCTACTACAACAAAGCCTCCCCTGCCTGAGAGGGCAGCCCAACCCCACATGGGGGGGTGAATCTCCCAGGGCCACAGCGCAGGATCGGCCCACCTCGGGAGAAGCGCCCAGCCACCATCCCTGCCTGGCGCCAGGCAGAGTGCAAAGAGCTTCGCCTGGGGCGCCCAGCACAGCTGACAGGCGGGCCCTCCTTTCTGGCAGCAGAGCTCTGACCAAGGCAGCGAGCATCTCCCCGCCAGACCCTCCAATCATCCCGCCAGGGCCATGCCAGAGCCATGCGGGCTGGGCAGAGCCAGGAAAGCGAGCTGCGGGTGCGACCCTGCCTGCCAAGCAAAAGAGCCGAGCCGACCTGAGCTTGGCTTCCTTCCCAAGTCCCTCCAGCCCGAACCTGAAGGGGCCACCGGGAGAGGCTGCCCTAGGCAATGATAGCACCCACCCATCCGCGGACAGGGAGGCAAGGTGATGGCAATGCTGCTTCTCTGGCTGGCGGAGAGAGCCCGAAGCCGCCCATTCTTTCCCCCCCTTGCCCAGCCCATCCCCGTCCCCAAGCATCTCCAAATGCACTGGCAGCTCCAAACCTGCAGCAGAATGGGCATCAGGCAGAGGCGCTGACTTAGCGGGGCTCAGCTCAGAGGAGGACACAGCTCAGGCTGTCTCCTTGCCTCCCTGTCCACGGATGGGTGGGTGCTATCACTGCCTTAGGCGGCCTCTCCTGGTGGCCCCTTCGGGTTTGGGCTGGAGGGACTTGGGAAGGAAGCCAAGCTTGGGTCGGCCCGGCTTGGCAGGTGGGCATACACCCATGACTCGCTTTCCCAGCTCTGCCCAGCCCGTACAGCTCTGGCGTGGCCCTGGTGGGATGAGCGGAGGGCCCGGCGGGGAGGAGCTTGCTGCCTTGGTGAGAGCTCTGCTGCCAGGAAAGAGGGCCTGCCTGTCAGCTGCGCTGGGCGCCCCAGGTGAAGCTCTTCACGCTCTGCCCAGCGCCAGGCAGGGATGGCAGCTGGGCACTTCTCCCAAGGTGGGCCGATCCTGTGCTGCGGCCCTGAGAGATTCACCTCCCCACGTGGGGTTGGGCTGCCCTCTCGGGCAGGGGAGGCTTTGTCATACCGGTAGTAAGGCATTGTTTTTAAAAGAATTGGCTTTGCCTTTGAAGGCAAAGGGAAGGCGACGACAGGAGCGCCTGAAGCTGAGTGTCTCTGCCGGGCTCCAGTTGCAGGGAGGAGCCCTGGCTGGCTGCGCGTGTCTGTACCAAACGCCGCAGCGTTGCTCTAAAAGCCGCGACAGCAAGGAAAAAGGGAAAGCAACGGTGGAGGAAGGTCTCCTGATACGAAGTGCCCCACCAATGCCAAAGTCAACGCAGGCAGCACCATATCCGGGTATGCAACAAAAGTACTTCCTAACAGCAACCCCCCCCCCCACCATTCCCCACCATTTCGCATGTTTAATATAGGCTTTAATTTGGGGGGAGGGGCTTAATTTGATTTTATGCCGATAAAACATGCTGGGCCTTCCTATTGGTGGAGGCCGTGTTGTTGGAGAAACACGATAAATCATTTCATATTCTCAATCTGAAAGAATAAAAATGTCTTGGTCTGATATTAATAAAGCCTGATGGTAATAAAATCAACATCAAGTGTGCCTCAGTTGGGGAGAATATTTTAGAACTGGCGAGGGCACCATAAAAAGTCCAATTCTTACTTGAATTGTAGCTATATAAGAACATATGAAAGTAACTGATGCCAAGCACCAGAAGAAAAATCCAAAGTTTGGGGAGAAACTTGCAGAAAAAACCCCCATCATTTGGCTATTGTGTTCCTAAGTTATAAAGTGTTGCATCATAAGGGGTTGCATAGCATTTTGAATTGAAGTTGGAAACAGATTTTCTTGACAAGATTTCAGAAGTGGTTTGCCACCTCTTCTTTTAGGTCGTCTTCGTAGGGCTGAGAGAGTAGTTGGCCCAGAGTAATCTGTCTTGGTGCCTAAGTCAGGATTAGAACTCTCAGCACAATATGATCATAATTTTTACTTTCATTCAGCATTTTTGCTGGAACATATTTCCCTAATGTTAGTCTCTGAACTATTTTCAAGGCCAGCCCCTCATACAATGCATGACAATAATCTTGGTTACTTGAATTGTATCTATTCATTCATTCAATTTTATAGGTGCCCCCCTCAAACAAAGTGACTCTGGGCAGTGTACTATAAAACCAAGACTTAAAACCTTCAATAAAACCTGTTAAATTAATAAACATAAATAAAACAAAATAAGTAAAACAAGTTCATAAAAAGGGGGATATTATATCCCTCTCACTTGGGGATCCCCAGACATTTTGGAAAAAAATTGATTTTAAGAGCCCTCTACAAGATTGGGGCTAACCTTACCTTGGGTTGATGTTCCAAAAAAACCCAGAAAAGAGTCGTCTCCTATCTCCCATCAGATGGAACTCCCTTGCAGACCGGACAAGCCACTCCACAAGCCATTCCTCCTGATCCTGACGGAATGGATAGAGGTGCACTTGAGGTGGTCTTTCCGATAATGGTCCCCATGCCATTGAGAGCTTTAAAAGTCAAAGCCTGCCCTTTGAATTGGACTTGGAAGCAAACCAGCAACCAAAGCAGCTCCTGGAACAGAACTGATGAAGGTTCCAGGTTCTCCTCAAGAGCAGGTCCATGTAGAATGTGTTCCCGTGGTTCATTTGGGAGATAACCAGGATATGAGTAAACTGTGAGCGTAATCTAGGAACAGGTGCATCAGATAGAGAATGCAAGGTTATACAGAGGTTCTCTTGGCCATGGCCATCACCTGCTATTCAAACAGGAGCCATGAGACTAGAAGGGGCCCCAGATTGTGCACTGGTTTATTTGGGAGAGTGCTATCCCAGCTAGTAGCAAAGATGCTAAAGTCCCAGATAAAAAAGGCCCTAAAACCCAGAACCACTCAGTTGTTCCAAGATTCATTGAAAGCAGAGGTGGTATTCAGCAGGTCCTGACCAGTTCTGGAGAACCAGTAGCGGAAATTTTGAGTAGTTCGGAGAACTGGCAAATACCACTTCTAACTGGCTCCTCCCCCATCTATTCTCTGCCTCCTGAGTCCCAGCTGATTGGCTGGGTCTTCTTTGGTTGCCCTGCACAGGAGAACGGATCTGGAAAGCAGGTTAGTGGGGTGGGGAGGGAATGGAGATTTTGCAGTCTCCTTCCCCTGCCATGCGCACCAAGTCATGCCCACCAAACCAAACCACACCACACCACACCCACCAAGCCACACCCACAGAACAGGTAGTAAACAAAATTGACCCCCACCACTGATTTAAAACCTATTGTTACCCAACCAGGCAGCAAAAAATCTCTGAGCATCAAGACAGGGCATTCACAGCATTGTGTACTTCATCAGGAGTGGACCCAAAGGGATTCATGTAGATATTAAACTGGGGTAGAGAGAGGACTGACCTGAGGCTCCTGACACCATTGGGGCCTGAGGATGGGATCTCTCACTCCCAAACAACACTGACTTGTATCAGCCCCTTAAAATGGAACAAAAGCGGTGCACCTAACCTGATGAACAACATTACAAGCAACAGAAAGTACTTGTGCCTCTAAGAAAGATTGATTTATCCCCCTAGTTATGAACTTACCCTTTTAAGGGGACGGGGAAGAATTGACAGCTGGAATCTCCTTCCTACATATACTCCTTATTTTTTCATCCCTCATCACATTTTATATCTCAGTGATGTTGCTGGTGCCAATGTCCATTAGGATGATTTTTATATGAAACTCATTTTTGGATATTTAAAAGTAATTTTTTGGTAGTGACAGAGTAGCTTCATATGGGAATGCAGCAGAAAATATGTTTAGGCTGTAAAGTTTCTAGTTTCTTTCTCTATCTGAAAAGCTAAAGGAAGCGGTGATGAAAGGAAAACTCCCTAAGGTCCTGAAGAGCTGTTGGCTGTCACAATAGCTTATAAAGACATGGAAGAAATAATACTATGACAGCAGCACAAGTACAAACCTGGGAAAGCCACTTATTCGGTGATGTACACATTTAAGTTCAAGAGTTGAGGCCAAGCACTTTGGGATTTAATTTCTTTACCAGCATCCTAAGGCAAGCAACCCAGAGTTTAGTTGTATAATTTGCAAATCATCTTGCTTTCAATGCAATGGTTTTGCGCAAATGTTATAGTCTTGTGGTTTAGCTCAATTAGTCTTTTCAGAAAGAGCTGGATGGACAAACATGTTGCAAAATTATTGCCTCTGCACAAAATGGCAAGACCTTGCAAAATGCAATGCAGTTATAATATTCCTGCTTCTTTAAACCCAGTGTTAACTAGATGTACATTTACCTCTACTCCCTGCCTGTCATAAATTGGGTAATTATGAATCAAGTCATGAACTCTTAGCTGAACTGACTGCACAAGAAAAAAAATAACAATTGAAATTACTTTGCTTTTGTGGAATGCGTAGATTATTTATTCATTCCTCCACTATATAAAATAAAGCCATAATCATTACAAAGCAACTATCAAAACTGATAATCGAGCAAATTAACATTCTAAAAGATACACATTTTTAAAGAAATCCTTCAATTTAGCCATATGTAAATCTAATATATTCAAGTACTTTTAACCACTGTATTTTATATCTGTACTTATAGTACTCTAGTGTAATCTTGGTCAATTCATGCCATTCCAAACCATACTAGAAGCTCCTTTACTTTTTGTGTGCATTTTGTATTTTTCCATCATCACCGAGTAACTGATGTACTGATCAGTTTATTTAGTTCGCTTTCCTTTTATGTTGAACCTATTTGAAGAAGCATGGCTTTGGTTTTCTAACCTGTTCTAACTTATGGAGTTGACAGGATAGCTGATCCTCATGTGATCCTTGTATGCGGTTCATCATCTCCTAAAGGAGAAAGTTGTCTTTAAGGCAAGTCATGAATTTCCTGGATAGACCATGAACGTGGTAATTAAAATCTTTCATCACTTCATAACTCTTTGAAAGATTTGCAGTGTGCTTTTTTGAAGGCACCATCCATACCATCCTTTTGGTTGTGCAGGTGATAGTAGACACCAAAGGTTTGATTTCTTTTGTTCTTCCTGTTATTTTAATCCAGGTACTCTCTGCAAAAGAATGAATGGATCCAAGTTTATTAATTTGGATTTCTAAACAGCAATGGATATTTTTCACCTACAGTGAAACTTCTCCCTTTCTCTAGCTTTTGTTCTTCTGAATAAATTCTGTTCTTCAAGGAACTGCATAAACTGTCTTCACATGAAAATAAATATTTTCTTTGGGAGGAAAATCAATGATGTTAATGAGCAATTCAGCTATGTAAAATAATCTTTTGAATTAGCTCACGTAAAACCGACTTTATGATCATGACTTGTAGATTTCTGTAAAAATGATTAATTTGAATGTTACTCAGTTCCAGGTGTGCTTCAGTATTATCAAATTGGCTTAGAGTTTATAATATTTGTGTGTATTATTTTTGTTGTGGTTGAGCTATACAACAGACTTTGTGGTGTGAGTTATGTCAAAATAGGTAGTCAAAATGCTTGTGTTTTAAAACATTTTAGGTCCGCATTTTAACTGCATTGGCAATCCATAAAAATGATCCTCAGATGGCCAAGTCAATAAAACAATTCCTTCTGGCAATTATCTAATTATTCACATAAAATAAATCCTTTCCTTTTTTTTCTAGTTAGAAAATGGTACCTTCCAAAGATCCAACATCAGTGGGAATTCAGGGGTTTGCTCATCTTATATAAGATGGAAGAGACAAAACACCCCTTTCAAATTCTCAAACAATTGTGTAGAACTGGGGTGTGGCAGGAATCAATTCTAGTTTTTCATATGCACAAAGTTACTCATGGTTAATTGACTCACAGATTTTTCAATTAATCTCATTTTGTAGCTTTGGGTGACATATTGAACCACCAGCTAATAGTACGGCCAGGCTTGTATTACAAGCTAGGCTAAAATATGGTTGGCTTGTCTGCCTAATACTCTAATAATGTATTCCTCAAATATAGCCATATAACTGAAGCTGAAACTCAAATACTTCAGCCACTAATGAGAAGAGAGGACTCATCGGAAAAGAACCAGATTTTGGGAAAGATTGAATGCAAAAGAAGAATGGGACAGCTGAGGATGAGGTGGCTAGGTAGTGTCACTGATACAATGAGCATGAATTTGGGCAAACTCTGGGAGACAAGTGGTGGGCAGGGGAGGGGTGTGCTGTGATCCATGAGGTCGCAAAGAACCAGACACAACTTAGGGACCGAACAACCCCAACAAGCCATACATAGCTTGGAAATTGATATTTGGATCCTTCCATTTTGGGGATAGCAGAATGAATCAAAATTTGGAAGGCAAGGGAAAAAAGAATGTGAATAGAATGAAATAGGACAACGATGCAGACAACAAGAAGATGGTAACAGAACATGACTGTGGGTAATGTATATGAGTCAGTAGCAGATGGTGTTCTAGTGGAATTGAGACAATATTTAAAATGCAGAGAAAACATTAAATGTTATTGTTTATTTGTTTGAAGGGGAAATCTATTTTGGGTTAACTTTCATTGTATCCCATTTTCTTCCACCAATGGAACCTTTCATCTGTGCAGATATTATTTTAGAAAAACATAATAGGGTTTAAACTATTAGTTTAAACTAAATAGAAACTTCACTGATATTATACTGAAGTAGTCATTCCAGAGGTGGAATTCAGCAGGTTCTGACCAGTTGTGGAGAACTGGTAGTGGAAATTCTGAGTAGTTCAGAGAACTGGCAAATACAACCTCTGACTGAATCCTTCCCCTGCCACGCCCACCAAGCCACGCCCACAGAACTGGTAGTAAAAAAAATTGAATCCCACCACTGAGTCACTCTCATTTAGACAGCTCACAGAGGAAGCCGTGAGATATAGTCTTTTCTCATCTCATGCTAATAAAACAAATGACGACAACCTATTTCAAGGACATGTCCTGATTTTTTTTTCATATAGAGTGATTTAAGTTCTTTATGTATGTCATGGATTTTAATGGTTGCATGGAAAGTGCAACTATCAGAGAGGGAAAAACTACAGCAAAAAACACTTTGAAAAGAGGGGGGGGGGGACATTAAGTTTTAAAATTCATTTATTTGATCAAATTTAGAGACCACCCATCTCACTCTCAGAGGGTCTCTGGGCCATATACAGTTTAAAACAAAAGCCATATAAAATATTATATCTTAATAAAAAAGAGGCAGATAAAATAGGGGTAGTATAAAGTAGGGAAATGCCTCAGTGGCTTAGACGCTGAGCTTGTCGATTAGGAAGGTCGGCTGTTTGGTGGTTCAAATCCCTAGCACCACATAACAGAGTGAGCTCCCGTTACTTGTCCCAGCTTCTGCCAACCTAGAGTTTGAAAGCATGTAAAAATGCAGTAGAAAAATAGGGACCACTTTGGTGGGAAGGTAACAGCGTTCCATGCGTCTTTGGTGTTTAGTCATGCCAGCCACATGACTTTGGAGACATCTTCGGACAGTGCTGGCTCTTTGGCTTTGTAATGGAGATGAGCACCCCCTAGACCCAGAAACGACACATATGTGTGAGGGGAACCTTTATCTTTACCTATAAAGTAAAAGTTAAAAAAATCTAAAAGGAGGGGGGTTATGAGGTAACTAGCCTAAGATATTTGATGAAAATATATGAGCTATATTTCATCCTGCCTGTTTCGTTTGGGCACCAGGCCAGTCTAAAAATGAAGCTGTTGAAAGATTGGATAGCATTCTTAATCACAGCATTTGGGTACAGTTCAACATTCCCATTTATATTTGGCAAAGTACCTTTAATCAGCCTCTTTAAAGCAAGTAATCTTTCAAAAATATTTCTACTTGAATTTTATGAAATGGGTATTTCCTCTAACAAATTGGGGCAGTAATACAATATGATAGCTGTACCTCTTGAAGCTCTTAGAGTACTCATAGGAAAGAAGTATAACCACTAATATCGGCCATACATATGGGTTAAATAACTTTTTAATTCAATTATTTCAGATTGCTGGATTGAATTGAGGATTATCATATGAAACAGGGTTAAATATTTGGAAAATAGAGTGAAGACATTTTTCTGGATGCATTATTTTAGCAAAAATGAGACTAAATTGCAAAACACACTAAGTTAAAGACGTTTCAGCTTCCATCTCAGTCTTGTGGAGAAAACAGAAAGCTGAAGTAAAATCATTAGGAGCAAAATAAAAGCCAAAGATGATTTTGCTGGTTACAGGCAGCTCTTGTGAGCCAGAGATCCCAGCACCTGGTAAGCATTCCAAAAGGTGAGGAAGTGGGTGTAAGGAAAACACCATCCCAACCACTTTCCACTTAGTGACTGGTTCACTTAGTGACAGAGCTGCCGGTCCCAGTTGTGGTTGCTAAGTGGGGAAAATATTGCATGCTTTACCATTGATTCTAACATCATCAACATTTCCACCTCTTTGACATCTGTATATTTTTGGTATAAACAAATGTTGAACTATTGTTATAACTTCAACTTTTGTGCTTGTAATAATGCTTATTTGCATATTGGATAGACTTGTAACCTGAACTTTGCTAAAGCTTAACAGAGGATCTGGACTGGAAAAAAAATCCAGATTGCCATTAGCCGAAAATATCCTATAGTTTTCTAAATCTATATGTAGACTAAAACTTTAGCTCTTTGCAGCTATATAGTAGGCATCTGGATTTTTGTTCCAAGATTTGCTAACAATAGCTTTAACTGTTAAAATAAATGGGTATTTGTGGTACGAGTTCTTTCTAACAGCCGCACAGATTAAGTCTGGATATTTAATTGGAAGGAATGCAAATTAGATTAAGGGAGGGGAATAAAATCAAAGCCTGAAACACTTTTTTCTTTCATGGATTGATAATTAAAGAGCTGTCTGGTTGGCATAAGATGGTTTCTGTAGAGTTTTAAAAGTTTAATTATCCTCTTCCTGAATAATTGAACAGAATTTCTTAGCTTTTCCCAGGCTGTAATTCTATGTATTTGCGCAAATCTAAGGCTTTCAGATGTGAGCTGCGAAATCCAGACGGTCCCTGGGTAGCAGCCCAGAAATAAAGAAAATCATGTCTGGGAGCCTTTAGATCTTCCATCACGTGTAGGAAAAAGCCTACTCAGTGAATACGTGCTGCCACCACCTACTTTGTCCCAAAGGTGCTTTTCTAAAAGGCAACTGGACTTTGTTTTTCCTTGAAGATATTTTGCTTCTTATGCAAGAAGCTTCTTCAGCTTCTTCAGTGAAGCTTCTTCACTTCATCCAAGCTTCTTGGATGAGAAGCGAAACATCTTCAAGGAAAAACAAAATCCATTTGCCTTTTGGAAAAGCACCTTTGTGACAACCATGAGCTGGATCTCCATAGACACCATCTTCTTTATTTTTAAGTACATCTCTATTATCAAGTCATCTTCTGTTCAGGAGGATTATACCAGCACATTTCCTGCCTTACCTTCCAACTTTCTGCAGCTTAATTGAATGAGAGAAAATGCCAAACTTATCAATCTTTTCAAAATGAATTGGAATGCCAATCTTTTTATTATACATATTCTATCAATCAGTGGTGGGATTCAATTTTTTTTACTACCGGTTCTGTGGGCATGGATTGGTGGACGTGGCAGGGGAAGGATACTGTAAAATCTCTAGTCAGAGGTGGCATTTGCCGATTCTCCAAACTACTCAAAATTTCTGCTACCAGTTCTCTAGAACCTACTGAATACCTACTGAATACCACCTCTGCTATAAACCTGTGGATAGATAAGCCAAGAATTTTAGGTGCCAAAATATATCCCCCAAATTTGGTATGACTTATCTGCAAATGGGCTTATCTGTGAGTATATATGGTAATACAGTTTTTAAGTACCTGCATATGTCCATGGATAAGTCCAATCGTGAATACGGCATCCTTTGAAGTTTTATCAAAAAGTCATCGGCAGTGGATAAAACAATTGTGAAAATTAAAACATGAAAATTTTGAAGGTTACCTTATTTGCAGGAGGCACAATTTTCATGGTATCTCAGCAAAAAAAATGGAGTTGGCTTATCAGTTGATGGGCTTATCTGCAAATAAATATGTTATTTCAAGGTTGTGAAAATAAATGGAAGGTTGAAAACTGAAAGAGAGGAAAATAAATAGAAATAACTATTATTATTATTATTTCAATTCACATAGCCCCCCATCTTAGAGATGCAACTCTGGTTAGCTAAATATCAACAGAACAAAAAAAACAAAACCTTTCAAGAATTGCAGCCAGGGGTGGGATTCTACCAGTTTGCTAGAACTGGTTGTTAACATTTTAAGCAGTTTGGAGAACCAGTTGTTAGAAGAAATTACTGGCCTAATCCTGTAAGGAAGGCAGGAAGGAAACATTCTGGTGTTGCTTACAGAAACTGCCTCTCCTTTCTGTTAACCCTTATTACATTCTTGGCAGGACTGGACTTCCTGTCTCAGAACCTCTCTGGAGTTTTCTTTCCCCTCCTTTGCTGTTACTTTGCTTGTGTGGAGTGACCATTCAAAGTTACACTGGCATTGAAAAAAGTGACTTAGGACCATTTTTCACACTTACGACTGTTGCAGCATCCCCACAGTCATGAGAGGCCAGGTGAGGAGATGTGTGCCTCGATGTGAGTGATATTGAGTTGGCCACACCCAGCCAATAACATGACCACCAAGCCGACCGCCTAAGCCACGCCCACAGAACCAGTTGTTAAAAATTTGAATCCCACCCCTGGTTGCAGCATAACCTCCGAAAGCATCCTGCAAAACAACATCTCACAGGCCATTTAAGCTCCTGATTCTGCACGTTTTGGAACACATCCAGGTCTTTAGTGCGTTATG
Organism: Pseudonaja textilis; assembly: GCF_049901715.1. Classification (NCBI taxonomy): domain Eukaryota; kingdom Metazoa; phylum Chordata; class Lepidosauria; order Squamata; family Elapidae; genus Pseudonaja; species Pseudonaja textilis. Next base: position 174,500,033 of record NC_141991.1, read on the forward strand.
AAAGGACAGCAGAGCCAATCTCATGGAAGGGGAGTAAAGATCATCTTCAACTTATGACCACAAATTAATGTTGCTAAGTGAGAAATTTGTTAAGTGAGTTTTCCCCCATGTTAGGACTTTTCTTGCCACATTTGTTAAATGAATTACTGCAGTTATTAAGTCATTAACAGGGTTGCTAAGTGAATCTGGCCTTCCCATTGGCTTTGCTTGTCAGAAGGTCACAAAAGGGGATCACGTGACCTCAGGATGCTGTGACCGTCATAAATATGAGTCGGTTGTCAAGCATACGAATATAAATCGTGTGACCATAGGAATGTTGCAAAGGTCATAAGTGTGAAAAATGGTCATAAGTCACTTTTTTCAGTGCCGTTGTAACTTTGAACGGTCACTGAGTGAACTGTGGTAAGTTAAGGACTACCTGTACAGTATATGAAGCTCCATGGAACAGGTGCTGTGACAGACAATGCCTTCTTTCTTTGTCCTATTAGATCAGTGGTTCTTAACCTGGGTGATATCGGCGCCCAGGGGACCATATCATTTTTCAGAGGGGAGATGGAACAAAAAGGGGTGACGCGGGCGAAGGAATGGAAGGGGGGTGATATGGGGCCGATGGAGCAAGAAATTTGTGGGACACTTTTGAGACTTTTTTCATACAGTGAACTGCTGTATATCTGTCATACAAAAACATCAGATCGCTCACTGTTAGTTGATTGAACTATGTTTTAAAATGTTCCTCCAGCTAGCTTCAGTACAGAACGCTGTACATATATGAATACACATCGCTCATCTTCATGCATGTTGCACAGCAGCCTCTATCACTCTACCCATACAGTGGTGCCCCATTGGCCAGAATGGGCAGTGATGGAGGAGTGAGCGCTTCTTTCGAAACATCGCATGGTGAGTGGCTGTCCCCTGTGATGTCAACGTAACTGTTGAAACTAGGTTTATCGATGTCCACGTGTGTTTTATAGTGTTCCAGTGCAGTCAAAAATTTAATTTGCAGTTAGTGCCTTTCATTTCAAAGACCTCTCAACATGGCCAAGAAGAGGAAGTGTCGTGAATATTCGATGGAATACCTAAAATTGGGATTCATTCCATCTCCTTCCAACGTACAGCTTCCGTTTTGTCTTCTGTGTGAGAAAACATTTTCAAATGAAGAAATGAAGCCTTCCTGACTGAAAGACCATTTGTTAAGAATTCATTCAGATAAAGCGGACAAACCGGTATCGTTTTTCCAATCCTTAAAGGCCAAGTTTGAGGGTCACAACACTGTTGAGAAGTTATTTGGAAAATCGTCACTCAACGCCAGCAAGGGGCTCATTTGTTCCTATGAAGTATCTTTGTTGATAGCAAAATGTAGCAAACCTCACACTATCGGAGAAACGCTGATTTTACCAGCAGTGAAACAGATTGTTGCCACCATGTTGGGGCCCAATGCAAGCACTGTCACACAATTGATTCCTTTGAGCAATGACACCGTATCAAAAAGAATTTATGAAATGGATGCTGACATGGAAGAAAGGCTTATTGACATCTTGAAAAGTACAGAATTTGTGATGCAGATTGATGAGTCAATGAGTCGTGAAAATGAAGCCTTGTTATTGGCTTATGTCCATTTCATCAATGGAAATGAAGAGATTGGGGAAGAACTGTTATTTGCTTGAAATTTAGCCACTGACACAAAAGGTTCTTTGATATTTAAAAAGGTTGAAGAGTTTTGTAATGAGAAAAACATCCCTTTGACAAACATCGTGGCATGTGCAACCGACAGAGCTGCATCCATGGTTGGACGATATCGCTGATTTCAAGCTCATCTAAAATTGGTTGTACCTGGAGTTATGACTGTCCATTGTGTCATTCATAGACAGCACCTTGTCCAAAAAATTCATGCCATTTGCACGAATCTATATGTTACGTCATTAATGCTGTGAATAAAATTAAGTCAAATGTCTTGAACAACCAACTTTTTCACAAGCTTTGTGAAGAAAATGATGAGGAGTTTGAACGTCTCCTTTTGCACACCGAAGTAAGGTGGATTTCAAAAAGAAAGTGTTTGTGGCGATTCCATGAACTTTTTGACACAGTTGTCGAATTTCTTGAATCCATTGATCCAAGTTAAGTAGTTCTCTTAAACTTTGACGTCTGGATGTAGCTTATCTCACTGATATTTTTGAACGTAAAGCTGCAAGGAGATAAAATCAATTTTCTTAAGGCTAAAGGAGTAAACTGCTCATTTATTTCCGAATTGGACCTCCTTGCAAGCAATATGAGTCGCCAGGAGCTGTATCAGTTGGTAATGAATGTCAACTCCAAGCAGAAGATTTGGACTTTTTTGCTGCCACTTGAAGCAACTAAAAGAAGTTATGGAAAACAGATTCTATGATCTGATAAATCTGGAAGTGCCCACTTGGGTGCTAAATCCTTTCACAGCAGATTTTGCACAACCTCATCCCAAATTGCAAGAGCCACTGACAGATCTGAAATATGACTGTGAAGCCCAATCACATTTTCAGAGTTACAGCGACAAAGCTTTTTGGGTGAAAATGAGGAATATTTACCCAATATTGTAGGAAGAAGTTAAGTTGCTTCTTTTAGCCTTTCCTTCCAATTACTTAGTGGAGAGGGGCTTCAGTGCTGTCCAACAGATCCTTTCTAAGTTAACATGTTGAAGATCACTGAGCACGGTGATTTAAGAATGAGATTAACAAAAATGGTTCCAGACATCAAGAAACTGGCATCAACTCACCAAGCACAAGGCAGCTATTGATGTTCTTTTTTTGCTTTTTGTATACATACATTTTCTTCGTTAATAATTTTCTCAGCTCTTATCGTTGTATTTGCTTGCATTGGATTTCATGCTCCAGTTTGAGTTTTTGGCTTCGTTTTCAAATTCTTATTGTGCTCTATAAAACTTTTTGTGTGTCTCTTTGTATTGTACTTTTTAGCATACACTCCAGTTCGATATTATATTTTGGTATCTCGGTTTTATGGTTTCAATTTTTGTTGTTGTGCTCTTTGTGTAAATCTTTTTTGTACATATATATATATATATATATATATTTTCTTTAGTTTAGGCATTAAATTTGTCGCTCTGATTTTTGTTGCTTTCCTTCTGTAAAAATTTTCTTTTTGTCTTTTTAACCCTTTTTACAGTGTGCATGAATAGATATTTTCCTTGAATCTTAATTTAGTTTCAGAGTTTTCATCTTGAAATTCTTAGTTCCTGCATTGCAGTTTGTTCTTATGCCCTTTTTATATTTCTTTTTGCATCTTAAAATTCACTTGTACTTAAATCATTAAATGTTACTGTTTTTTTCGGGCATTTCATTTTCTTGCAATTGAATTTTGTTTTCAGTGGTCATTGTATTTAAGTGTCTTGAATAAAGAAGATAATAATGAAATACATGTATCACAAAGTTTGGGAGTAAAGTGATGGATGGCATCAGAATTTTTCACACAGTTGAGATATGGGAAAAAGACTGGAAATAAATTATTTGCATTGATATGTCCTGATGACAACTTTAAAGAAAACAAAAAAAAAACGTATTTCCAAGTGAAGAATTATTTCCCTGTGTTGTGATTGAGAGGTTATGTTCGGCAGGAGGGGAGCGATGATAACTTCCTCAATGGCTCAAGGGGGCGATTCCTTCAAAAAGGTTAAGAACTACTGAGATACATGACAGAGATAGAGAGATTAAGAGAGAGATGGAGAGAGATGGAGAGATAGGTAGATAGGTAGAGAGAGAGGGAGAGGGAGAGGGAGAGGGAGAGAGGGAGAGGGAGGGAGAAGAGAGAGAGAGAGAGATGTGTGCTGTTTAAAATTGGAACCCAAAAAGGTTCCTTAGGGTGCCCAGGAGCATGAATGTAGCAGTAATCTGCAATTTCTTTAAGCAACTGAATGGTTTCCTAGGATTGCATGCCTGCCCTCCCGTGAAAATGGAAAAAAAAACTGGAAAAGCACTTGCAAATTATTTGTATTCTCTCACTGACTTCAAGATAAATTAGTCTTTGCTTTTCCTACAGCCACTCGGGTAGGCAGTCTAAAAATTCCAGTACTAAAGAAGCAACGATTGTAAGATACGATGACATTCATTTTTAAAAAAAGTTTTAATCTCTGATTTCTAAAGGGATAGATTTACTCAAATGGCTTTCTAATGGAGCAAAATAAGTTATAGAAAAAAATCATGTGATATTTGCAAATATTTGCTGTATCCAAGTACTTTGCAGGGCCATGATCAAAATGGAAGATTATCTCAAAATATAAACAGCAGCCAAAGAATGTACACACTGAATAATTAATATCAATGCTATCCAGAGAGCAGAGAGTAAAACAGACAAAATGATAACCACAACCATGCAGTTCAAACTTGCTCCCACTGAAACACAACACAATACATATAAAAAAGCAGAGAGTTTTTGATGATGCATCTATGTCTGCCATCTTGACTTTTTCACCCTCCTGCAAGCATCTTTCTGAGAGTAGAAAGATTAAGTTGTGCGTTGACAATAAGCTAGAATAAATACATACTTCTATAGAAAAATATATCTAGCAATCTACTCTATATATCCTCCTTTGCAACAATAATTCTGCTACATAGATGATGCCATATGGCGGCAGCATCATTAAATGTCTTAAAACCTGTGTTTTGGTTGCTATAGGTACAACTTACAGTAATAAAATTAGATTGGCTGCAAGGAGGAATGTGCCTGCTAATACTCCCATAACAGCTGGAGAATTACTGAAAATTGCTCACTTCAGGAACATTAACATTTAAAACAAAACCTGGAATGACTAGAAGTGGCATTTCCAGCTCATAGCAAGAGCTGGAAAGAGCCCTTCTCTATCTCATTTTTCCATCTCAGTAAGCTTTAAAATGAAAGAATGAGTTGCATATAAGAAGTAAAAAAAAATACACCTGCAACTGGAAAGGCTTGGCCTTTATGAATCTCAAATGACTCAAAATGGTAGAGAGTAAAAAAAGTAATACCCAAATAATGTACTAAAGTCCTTAAATGTGTGTGGTAAAAGAGTTTCTACTTCATATTTTTTTAAAAATTATAATAACCACATCAAAAGAAGTGCAACTGGACTTTGGGGTTTTTTTCCTTTTACTTTGAAAATGTTTTGCTTCTCATCGAAGAAGTTTCTTCTGTTCAGAAGAACTGAAGAAGCTTCTTGGATGAGAAGTGAAATGCTTTCAAAGAAAAAAAAACAAGTAAGTTCAATTGCTTTTTGAAAAAAATGACCTTTGGAATAACCATGACCTGGGCCAGGGGCCCCCAAACTTGGCAACTTTGAGACTTATGGACTTCAACTCCCAGAATTCGCCAGCCAGCATAGCTCATGGTTATTCCAAAGGTCATTTTTTGGACGATTGAGAATCTCTATAGTCATTTTCCATTTCATGCACAAAAATATGCATCCATATCCTGGCACATCATCCCCTCAGTAACCAGATTTTTCTTGACTCCATTAGCCTTTCTCAGAGGCCCTGGCAATATGGATGAGCACCTGTCATGGCTGGTTTGAGTGATTGTGACATTGCTCAGCTGCTATTTTTTTAGGTTATTGTTGTTCTTTTTATATTTTGTTTGGGTTCTTTTATGGGTTTTTATTCTGTTCTAATTGTGAAACTACCCAGTACAGTACCCATGTACAGTATATGACATAGGTGGTCTATAATTCACTAAATAAATAAACACTGAAAAGCCAACAGCTGAATCAAATAACATGCAATATTTTGGTGCCGGTAACAAGAGAGCATTTTTCCCTCATGGATGAAGACTTGTCCAAGTGGCCCAAATAAAGAGAAACTGGATACATGAATCCCATTTGCATTTAGCATACGTAACAGTTGACTTAAGATTGCCTTATCCAAGCTGGGTGCCCTCTAAAAGGAGACTTCAGCTGTCCAAATTCCACAGCTGACAAAGTAGTTGCTCAGAAGTGTCATGTCACTTTATTCAGTGCCATTGTAATTTTAAATGGTCACTAAATGAACTGTTGTAAGTCAAGGACTATTTGTATATACAATCTTGAGCTTGTAAGTGACTCTGCCATTTTTGACTCTGCCAGTGATTTTGCTATAAAAATTATCACCACTTCTTCTTCTTCTTCTTCTTCTTCTTCTTCTTCTTCTTCTTCTTCTTCTTCTTCTTCTTCTTCTTCTTCTCCTTCTCCTTCTCCTTCTCCTTCTCCTCCTCCTCCTCCTCCTCCTCCTCCTCCTCTTAACAAAAACCTGAGTACTATCAAAAGATGTAGAATTAAAAAGTTCAAGGGAGGACAGTCCTCCTTTTGTAAATTCTGTCCTCTCTCAAAAAGTGTCCTCCTACATGTCCTCCTTTTTGATATTTGAAGACTAATCTGTAAATCTCCGTATTTGATCAATGCTGAGCTGATCCATTGTGTGTGATGTGACATATTTGTATTTAACATGACGATTCGTCAAGGCTCAGTACTGTGAGATATGATTATGAGACACATGCGCTCCACACAGGAGAATTATTTTGAGAAAGTGTGCCGTGTGCAAGTGGCTTTTTTTTTTTGTTCAATTTATTTGTGTCCTCCTTCTCATTGTAAAAAGTTGGTTACCTTAATATTCAAAAAATTTAATTTATTTTTTTTAGAATTAATTTAAATTGAGAATTAATTGAATTGCTGTTTTGATTGATTATGATATTGACTTACATTGTATTTTTTATGTACATTCAATAAGCCAGTTAGAAGATTTTTGATTTGAGGCCAGTGAGGAAATCCTATTTCATGTGCTTTTATTGTAAGCAGAAAAAGCATACAGTTTTGGCCATGCTGAGTATTACTACTTTCCTGTTGTTTGCCCACAGAAATGCAGTCTACTTTCTCAAGATAGATTCTCAAAAATTGAGGGCTCTGGAGAATTCTGGGAATTGAAGTCCTTACGCCTTCAAGCTGCCATGGTTGAGAAACGCTAGTCCTTTCCTTTCCTTTCCTTTCCTTTCCTTTCCTTTCCTCTCCTCTCCTCTCCTCTCCTCTCCTCAAAACTGGTTGATTTGAATATAGAGTTCAGGAGTCTCACTTTTGTGTTTTTGTTGTTTTATTACTTTTTGTTTTTATGTTTTCTACTCTGTGACCTACTCAATATTGTAAGATTGAGGTGGGCAGCTAGATAAATTCAACAAATAAATACATCCATGAGTATTTCTGATAGAGGGACCTAATTCTTTTTGTCAAAAAGCACTACATTGATCAAGCTCTGAATTATCTTACATTACAGTTATTATTTTCCACTCATATCCCCATCCATATAACAGGAAACATTTAGATCAGGGGTACCCAACCTAGGGTGCTCGAACCCCCTGGGGGTGCGAGACGATATTCCAGGGGGTGCGAGAAAAAGTCCAGGTAAATAATAGGATATTGGCTATATGTTGGCATTTTTATTATTTATTTATTTCAGGGAGTGCGAGGTTCGAGTGAAATTTCTTTAGGGGTGCGGGGCGAAAAAAGGTTGGGAACCTCTGATTTAGAGACATCCTGAGACAAGATAATAAAATCTTTATTAACTTTTATGTTATACCAGGGGTCCCCAAACTTGGCAACTTTAAGACTTGTGGACTTCAACTCCCAGAATTCCCCTGCCACTTGAGCTATGGGCTGAGAGACAAGTAACCCATTAGATCTGACAAGGCTCCTGCTTCTATTTTTTCTTTCTTTTCTGCTTTCTCCTCTGATTCATCATTGCAAATCAAAGCCTGTCTTACAACATGTTTCTCATAGTTAGCATGAATTTTGCATGAGGACAGTATTTTTAGAGCTGCCAGAAGACTCCTTTTGGGTTTCTAGATGAGACATGGACAAGGAAATGTATACCTAGACACCTCCCTTTTACATTATTGTATCTAAAGCTTTCATGTCGCAGCCTTAAGCTACTTAAATATCCACTTATAAATTAGCTGGAATGAAGCTGGCTTTAGAAATCCCTTTTGTAGTTGAATGTATTCCTCTGCTTAGGCCACAGTAGTAACAGTGGTGCTATTCTACCAGTTCGGCCCGGTTCTGGCATACCGACAGCGCCAAAGGTCAGCAGAGACTGAAGCAGTTCTCTTTGAGGAGCTGCTGTTGCCGGGGCTCCCCTACTGTCCTTTATTCCCTGCTTTTGAAGCACGGCTGCTTTGCGTGACACAGCAGATTGCTGCGTGTCAGTTACTGAAGTGACAGGGAGAGTGCAGGATTGCAGGAGGTGAGTAGGAAAGCCTCTGCACATGCGCAAAGTGCGTGTTTGGCATGCACATGTGAGGAAAGTGTGTGCGTGTGCAAAAAAACACGCCCACCAACCCACGCTCAACAGAGGTGGTATTCAGCAGGTTCTGACCAGTTCTGGAGAACCGGTAGCGGAAATTTTGAGTAGTTCAGAGAACCAGCAAATACCACTTCTGACTGGAGATTTTACAGTATCCTTCTCCTGCTATGCCCACTAAGCCACGCCCCCCCCAAATTTGAATCCCACCACTGACGTCCACCGAACCAGTGGTAACCTATTTTACAATCCACCACTGAATAGTAGATGGATGTTCTAACTTATCATGGCCTCCAGCTGGTTGATTCCCCTGCTAAGTTAAAATATGTTTAGTTGGTTTCTAGCTCTGATCATTGTGGAACAAAGCCACTGTGTTAGGAGGAAAAAGGCAAGGTATAACTAGCCATCCTAGAACAATTGACATTTGTCAACACTAGGAAAGAATAAATAACAGCCCTTGTCCATCTCCCTCAATCATTCTGTCTTTCTCTCTTTTCTTCTCATTGCCACGATTAACCTAAAATTAAATTTTAGCAAAGCTCTCAGGTAAAAGGAGAATGACTCTAGGTATATGTGTTTATAAGTTTCTTATATACAAATCAGAGTGGGACTATAAAATTCCCTGGACCATACCCATTCTATTTATTTCTTTGATGGATTTTTAAAAGTAAGCCAGGTAATAAAAGAGCAGCAATTAAAAAAATAGTATGGGATAATAATATGCTCCAACCACTGCATGTAATCATGTAAACTAGCAATGAGTTAAATAAATCTCCTATATTTAGCAAAACATTTTTAGCTTTGCACTTAGCTTTACATTTACATCCTTATGCCTTAAAAGAAACTGAAGTAATTGAAATGAATTGAGAGGATGTTTAGATTGAGACTAATATCAGAGGCCAGGATTAATTTGTTTGCTCTTTACTTCTGTAAAAGTTGGAATGGAAAAAGTAATAATAGAATTAAGTAAAAGTTGGATAAGATATGAAGTTGAATGTAAAAAATAAATATATAACTTTTGTCATATTTGTATGTAAAAGTGGTGACCTGGAATTATGTTGTCCACTGAAAAGAGCTTTTTTGTTTTGTAATTCATTTGGAAAAACTGAATAAAACTTGTTTGAAAGAAAGAAAGAAAGAAAGAAAGAAAGAAAGAAAGAAAGAAAGAAAGAAAGAAAGAAAGAAAGAAAGAAAGAAAGAAAGGATTCATTCTTCTGATGCATTTTATACTTTTACCAACACTCTAGATAAGTTTTTTGCAGATGCTAATGGGCAGATTATATCACCTGATTCTCCTCAATAGCATTTCATTTTTCCCTGAACATTTTTCCTCCAAATGATTGAATTGTCTGAGCTACACCATAAGTCTTTTTGCCTTGAGTATATGTATTTATGTTCTCCTGACTTTATAAACACCCCAATATCTAAATTCCACTGAGATTCTAAGGTTGGGCATTTTGAAAGGGGTCACTCAGAGTTGCCTGTCTAGGGTTGTTTTGTTTTGTTGCATAATGCAAAGGCCTTTATATTCTTTTTAACTTGCAGATCACACCATACTTCATATCTATGTATCTTAGAACTGTTCTTTTTTTCCCTTCTATCTTTATAGTCAAGTCTTTTGTGTTTGAAATATATTTGTAGCTTCCCTTTGCTTTTTTTTTGCATTTTTTTGGATTTTCTTACACTAAATGCAAATGTATTTTATGGTATTTTATTCCTGCACCTCTGCCCCTAGCATGAGGTATTCCCCCCCAATATTCAGATGGTCCCCATTTTGCTGTTATTCAGAAGAGTAATAAAGACCTAGTTCTTCACCCAGGCCTTTGGTAAATACGTAGTAAGCAATGGCTAAAATTATGACATAAGTAAATGTAGTTAAACTAATTTATACTAACCCCTATCACTTTACTTCTCCGTATCTTTTTATTCGTATAAACTAGACTTATTTCTAAAGGCACCTAACACATTTTGTTCTTTAATCTGATTACCTCTTTTTTTTAGGATCTCATTAACTGAAATTGTTCTTTTCTCCATTAGTCACTCTTCTTCTTCATATATTTGTTTTGCAATTTGATCTTCATTCATTCTCTCTATATAATGTCACACTGAAATCAAGCCACATAGTCCTTTTTATGTGCTTTATCCTATGTCTTCTTTTTCATTACACAGACCCATTCCCATTTGCATTTAACTAACTTTCATATTTCTCCAATTCCAAACAAGAAAGTGGGCAAAAGTATACTTTTATAAACAAGCATTATTACTTCTTTGGACAAACATCCATTCTTTACCACAGAGTTCCCCAACCTTTTTAGCTTTGCAGACCAGCAGGGAGGGGGGAAATGGATGGTTCCACACATGCGGCAATCAAGCATGGGTGCCCGCAGCTCCATTTGTGAGACCTCACTTGCTGCTCGTGTGAGTGGTGATGCACGCGCATGTGCCTGCCAGAGATGGTATTCAGCAGGTTCTGACCAGTTCTGGAGAACCGGTAGCGGAAATTTTGAGTAGTTGAGAGAACTGGCAAATACCACCTCTGACTGGACATTTTACAGTATCCTTCCCATGCCACACCCACCAAACCATGCCCACAGAACCGGTAGTAAAAAAAATTTGAATCCCACCACTGATGTTTGCCCACCACTTCCTCAGCCCAATTCTGAAAGATTCAAAACCCGGTAGCGGTCTGGGGGTTTGGACCCCTGCTTTACAACACTCAGATCTTGCCTACTCTCTTTCAATTGAGTTTTGAACATTTAAAATTTCTCCATCCATTTCCCCATCCCCAACATTCTATCAAGGGACACAAATTCACCTATATGTGCTCTAGTTTTCCACCATTTTTGTATCGCTTGTAATAATTCACTCCATTTTCTCTAGTACACACAATTAATTACTTTGGTCCTTGATACATCCATTTTCAGATGCATATTCCTTGTGGCATCATTCAGTCTTTCTAATATTTACTGCAAATAATTTAAATTAACATTTATATTTCTAACACTTTCTAACATTTACTGAAAATAATTTAAATTAGCCAAAACAAATAATCTGCATGTGAAAGTATATGTGCAGTCATTTCTCCAACAAACTCACCTCTGAAATCACCTGAAGCACTTCTGCTGCTGTCACCTTACATATTTATCCATGAATACCTGAAACAACAATGGGCACATTGCATCTCCTTGTCTGTTTTTCTAGGCAGCGCCGAACCAATTTGCTAAGCATTCTATTTATTTTCATACTTGCCTAACTTCCATCATACGGTATACTGCTATAACTGCATTCAATAATCCATCTTTAGCACATTTGCACAAAATGTTCCATCACATGTACTTATTCCATCTATCTTACGTTTCTATAAACATCAGTGAATAAACTTTTTTTTTCAGAGTAATGTATTTCTTTGTCTGGGTGTGCAAAGAGGAAGCAGGGATGTTTTCCCCGTCTCCCACTTCATCTTCAGCAGCAGGATTTTGTTTTCAAAGATGTATTAGAGGCTATTATCATCAATAAAGGAGAATATTTGTAGCTCAGGGTTGAAATAAGGGGCCTTTGGTTGGGTTGGGTTGTTTTCTTGCAAAAGTTTTATTACCCAAATTAGGTAACATCATTTGTCACTGATGTAACAATGGTGATGTTGCTTAGTTTGGGTAATGCCACGTCTGCAAGCAACCAACCAAGCTCAGGGAGCACAAAGGACTCCTTGTTATTATCATTTTAGCATGGAATTAATGATGTTGTATCACTGCAATGCATGCAACACATGGATCTGCATTTTACAACTGGTGTCAGTTGCGGGTAAGTCAGGGAGGTGTTTTGATTGATAGTTGTAATAGAAGATGCAGATCAGACCCACGAGCTGACAGTGATGACTGTCTCAAAGCTGCCCTGTACTTTCCAAATTTTCCCCATTGTCACTTACATGCTTTCGGGCAGAATTCTGTGACACATCTTTGTAGGCAAATTTCAAATTCATGTTCATTCTAACAGGAAATCAAAGCTCCTCGGGATATAGATGGTATGTACACGCTTGAGGGAAAAATACCCTGTTGTTAAAGAGGAGAAGGAAGTGGCAGTTCATGTTACATTAATCCTCATTAACAAAACAGAGAGGCTTAACATGTCATCCGATTTATTCAGTGAGTTAGACCTTAGTTCTTTTTTCTCTCTCTCTTTTTAGCCTGCAGGTAGAATTAATGTAATTGCACAATTTAGGAAATTAGAGCTGTGTTGTCAAAACCCATTAGGCAACTGATTCAAATTTCTGAAAGGATAGCAACCTGTTATTTATTATTGTAATGTTGTTTAGTGGCAAGGTAGATTTCACCTGACCTAATGTTTTTGGAGGACAGTCTGCTGCATACATTGAATCAAGCAGCTTTAGAAACCCAAATGCCTTTACATTAGACACCCAGAAACAAAGAGGGGAGAAAGGGTTTTACGAAAAGCTGTTTGTTGGTAGATGCTTCTAATTATGTAGGCCTGCACAGGAATTCCTTACCATATACTTGAGGGAAATAAATACTGGTCTTATTGTAAATGATTCAGGAATCAAGTCGAAACTCAACATTTAGTTTTCACTTTTTTGCAATAGGCAAAGCCTGCTCTACTTGAAGATCTTACCATCTATGGAACCTGTCTGATAAAGCTGTCAAAAGGATCCTTTGAAACTTGGGATCAAATATCTCACCTTCTCTGAACCTTCACCGCGAGACTTGGGACCAACTGATGTCTTTCTCTCATTCTCTTATGTTAGAAAGGTTATGTGAGAATCAAAAGGGCTAGACAACATCTGAAACTTGTCAAGAAAAAGTAAGAAAATGTTGCTGCTTTTAGCAGTATGGGCCAACCTTTAGACCTGATCAAGAAGAGAAAAATGAAGTTTCATTAATAAATAATATGCTGTTTGATCATTAGAAAGCAGCCTTTAAAAAAATTTCTTACATTATAAGTGTTGAGCTACAGATTAAAAGGTCATAATTAGTTTGTTTTTATCCATACATCTTAAGGACACCAAAGTGAAAAGACTTCATTAGAATAAGGACTGTTGGTAATCAGATACACTAATTCAAAATAATCTTGTATTGCCTGAAAGTTTCTAGAGAGCTAATGTAAATGTATCTATCATCTGCCTCTACCTCTATCATTTCTCACTGCATAAACTCTTCTGTGATTATTTAGTAAATTGGGTTTGTGTTATTGTATGCAGTAATGTAGCATCATCATTCTGTGTAAAGGTTTTAACATTTTACAGAGCCCTTTTTAAGGTCAGCTCATACATTGTCATTGAATGCCAGCATATTTTTTTGTAAATAGTACAAAACTATAATTTCAGCAGTTTGATGTCTTCCATTACTCATCTCTGACATATAACACCTGTTTTCTCTGCTTTCCATTCTTGGGGGGATGTAATTTTGAAAGTACCAATAGCTGACCCTCATCTTTGTTGTAATGATATTTGTTTAGTATACCTTAGCTAACATTTTGCAATGCCTCTTGCTGGCCCTTGTGAAACGATAGTGCTAGAACTGTTGAACATGTATCCATGAGTGACCTTGCCAGATTTATGCTATGGGCATCATTGGACTTCCTTATCCTTTCTTCATTCCATTGACTGAGAAAACAGCCTAACTGACTCATGACACACAGTTCCTTTCATAATAACTGCCTATTTACACTATGCTTTTAATACATAATCAGGATTCTCCAGATATGTGGCTCCAGCTCCTGTCATCCCAAAGGATACTAATACAGATAGTCCTCTGGTTACAACGTTTAGTGGCTGTTCCAAGTTACAATGGCACTGAAAAAACTTAGGACTGTGTTGCAACATCCCCATAATCGTGCAATCAAAATCCAGGTGCTTGGCAACTGACTCATATTTATGACAGTTGCAGGGTCCTGGGATAATGTGGTCACTTTTTGTGACCTTCACACAAGCAAAGTCAATGGGGGAAGCTATTGTTATTAATGTAACAACTGCATTCACTTAACAACTGTAGCAAGAAAGGTGGTAAAATGGCGGTTAATTCACTTTACCAATTTCTCACTTACCAGTAGAAATCTTTGGCTCAATTGTCATTGTAAATTGTGGACTATCTGTAATTTCAAATTTTCAAATAAAGTTTTTTTTTTTTAAAGTGTCATTTCACGATCAAGGAAGGAAGAAAAGAAACACATGGCTTGGGGACTGTGTTAACACATGGCATGCATATTCATTGTGAGCTTTATTCCATTAATCCAACTTTCTGGTTTCATATGAACCAGAACTTAACCTCACACAGGTATATTTTGATTCGTACAATACATTAGATTACAATTCTCTTCGCTAGTTTGTCTTTCAATGTACTGTGCAAATACAACCATACCACGTGCACTGCTAACTGTATGACCCACCCACTATGGCTTTCATTGCCAAGTGCCTGGAGATTATGAGATCTAGATGGGGAGGAAGAGACTCTTACTCAACTCAGTAATATCATTTTAGCTCACCACTATTAAATCTGGGTTACCAATCCCCAGTTCAACTTGATCTACAAACTGGGTGAGTGGGTCTTCTCTTAGTCTCATGGTAATGTGATACTCTATAACAGGAGTGTCAAACTCAATTTAATTGAGGGCCACCTCAGGGTTTGTTTCATCTTGGGGAGTGGAGTGGGCATGGCCAGGGTGGGTGTGGCCAGGGTAAGTGTGGCCAGTTCAATGTCACTTGTGTCGGGGGTGCCTGTGGCGGCCTGAGCACTCTACCAGAGAAAACGGGCTCCCAAACTCCGTTTTCAGCTGCAACGGCCACCTGCAACCCTCTGCCAGTGAAAATGGAGCTCAGGATAGCTGCATGCAGCACCGTGGGCCAGTCCTTCACTGTTTCCAGGACAGCCCCTGGGCCCAGATCTAAGCAGCCCATGGAACAAATCCAGCTCTTGGGCCATGAGTTTGACACCCCTGCTCTACAGAGACAAATAATATTGATATTTTACAAAGGGATTAATGTTAGCCAGTGAAATAATACAGATCATAGATGCTAAAAGAAAAAATATATTTGGGCAGTTCAATGCAGTTATTTTCTAATGTGAAAAAAGATAGTTTTACTACAAGTAAATTTGTCAGCATTCAGTAGGACTTCCTCTTGTAATTGGTTTTCTGTCCAAGATCGTGTTGCCCGAGTAATGTTCAATTAAAATTTCCAGCAGGCAATCTTAATGCTTAATTCAGTCACTTCTAACCCATATGAAACCTACAGTTTCATTCCAGCTTCTCATTCTGTAGCCTGTATTACATGAAGCGTCTCTGTACCACAGTAATTTGATATAAAGTCACGTGCACATAAAGTTCAGTAATATAGTGCTCTTTATATGATTTTCAAATTAAATGACTCAAGTGTACCTCTATGCCTGAAGAAAAAGAGAATAGGTTAAAGTGGGAATCTGGTCCCTGATCTAAACCTCATCTTCAAACTGATTTTTCTGCAACACTGAAGCTGCCACGGAAAAATGTCAAATGTTATTAGTTCAAATATTATGGGTTTTCTCTCCAAGATGTACAGAGCCAAGAATAAGTCTGGTGACGTGGAAGGAGGAATAGCCAGAAAAAAATATATTGTATGTCAAATAGGCATTCAAAACAGAGTTGGCATTTATACAGAACAAAACCCTCGTAATTCAGTATAAAATTGGACAGCTTCCTATCCAATAAAAGAGAAAATATGTAGGTCAGGATTGAACTCTACAGTCTTTGGTGGTTTCTGAGCTTGATTGTTGGTTTGCAGACATTTTTTTACCCAACTAGGTTACATCATCAGTGCAAGTGAGTGTGGGGTTTGCATCCTGTTTGTATATACAGAAGCTTCCCCCACCACTGTTGTTGGGGGTGTGTGGTTTTCTTCTTTATAGTTCCTTTTTTTAAAGATTTTTTTTTTGACACCAAACATAAACAAACACAAACATAAAACGTCAAATAAAATCATCTTTCCATTATACAGCGTGTCAGTTGGTACATATCTCTTGCGCACAATATTAACAATTTTCCCTCCTAAATTTAAATTAAGATTCATATTGTATAGATCAGCTATTCATATCATATTATATTACTATCAATTACTATTACTATTGTTAGAATTTAGTTATTAATTCATATCATCTTTTTTGAGCAAGTCTCATCTTTTACAATAATATCAGTTATTTTACAATAATCAAATATAGCATATCATTACAATATATAATCTTTACTATTATATTATATCTATATTATAGTATATTTTATTTTTCTGTTTTCTTGTCTAACTATTGGTAAAATAGTTTCTTGATTAGAGTACTGTTTGATTGTTAGTCAAGTGTAAATTCCTGCTTGTGTGAGTATTGGTATTGATAGAGAGGATGTGTTCTAATATTTTTTTTTCCTTCTTTGCTTTGTTTTTAATGTTAATGTACATATGGTTTATTTCTGTGTGTTTATTGATGGTTGATTTGTCTGATTGTCAAACTTCCAGGAATTCCCTAGTGGTTTTGGATTTGGCTTGGTCTATAGGATGCTCACCACTTCCCAGTTGAAATTGTGGTTGAATCTGTCCATATCTTGTGAGATTAAGGAGTTTTTATTGTGTCTTCAGACTGCTACTTGAAGTTCATGGATGTGTTCTGCTAATCTTCTGCCAATCTATCTATATAGTGGTTGCTATAATCCTTATTCCAGTGGTTCTCAACTTGTGGTCTGTGGACCCCTGGGTGGTTGCAATGTCAGAGGGAGTCCATGAAGGCTTGAAGAAATGCTATGATTTAAATCTTGAGTTAAATCTGGGGGTCTGTGGCTACAAAAGGTATTTAAAGAGAGTCCATGGTGAAGAAAAGGTTGAGAACCACTGTCTTATACTGAACATTAGGGATGACTTATTTTTTTCTTATTGGGCTATTGGGTCTTTTACTTTAGTTAAGATGCTTTGGAGGGTTTTAATTGGTTTCTTTGCTATGGTAATTCCATGTGGTTGTACTAGTCTGTTGGTTGTTCCAAGATAAGATAAAGATAAGATAAAGATAAAGACAAGCAGCTTTATTGTCACTTTTTTACTGCGAACACACTGGCCCACATAAGGTTGATGCTCTATGGAGCAAAACTGTGACTAAATCTAGATGTTCTGCTTCAAATACCCAAAGCCTCCTCCCAGAAGGTAACAAGGAAAACAGTTGTGAAGAGAATGTGTAATGTCCCAGACAATCTGAGATGTTGTTGATGTATGGTAGCCTCATTCTTTTCATTTCTTGTGCTACAATGGGTTGAGTGATGAAGCAGTTTTTAAGAAAGTTGTATGGGTATCCATTTTGTTGGAAAATGTTGTACAGGTGGCTTGTTTCGTTACACAGATAGGTGAGAACATTATTCAACAAAGCAAAAAATACACTGCAGCAACATGAACAGCAGGAGAAAGCCTGGATAAACTCCTCAGATATTTACTGTGTACTCCCTATAAGTATGCTTATGTAGCCCTGGGGGTTCCCATGACCCACATTGAGAGCTATTGCTCTGCAGGAGCATTTATGGAAGAGGAAGAAATCAAAATGACATCCATGCCCATGAGGTTGAAGCACCAGGTGTAGAACACACCAAAGAAAAAGGTGCTTTACCCTGACATGGTCCTGATTCCGCCCTCACCCTCTAATTTCTCTATGGAAGTCCACCCTTATTATCAATTACATCAACTCACTTCTGTCTCAAGAAGGAAGAAATTGGCAACGACATAAAAAAAAAACATACTTTACCTGTTTTTAGTTTTAGTTTTCTCACAAAACGTCCTAAATTAATATTGTCTAGTATTCCATTGTTCTCTAGGAAGAGATCCAAGGTTAAATGAGAGACGTCTGTTCACCTCTGAAGTTATTAAAATATCACCAACAATTTTCATGCCTGCAAAGTCATGGTGGCATTTACTCTGGCTCGATGAAGCATAAATATACTAACGGGGCTTTGATTTTATGACTTTTCCTCCTCCCCCACATTGGCAGAAGAGTGCCCCCTGCCTCTAAAACATTTTGTGGTTTATGAAATCACAGCACAGAAGCTACACACTTCGCTTTGATTAAGGATTACAAATACCAAGGCTTTCTGACTTCACCGTTTTAACTGGTCTGACTAGTGCATCTGCCCTGCCCAATAAAGCAAATATTAATTTAATCTAAATGGCAGTGCTGTACTGAATTTGCATAATGCATATGAATGTTAAAAGACAGCATCAAGATGGGTTTGGTACCTGATGCCAAGAGACTTGATAAGATTTAACACTTATCTCAAAGTGTTTTATCCATACTTGCCAATTATTTAATTCTTATATCTCCCTATCAATAACAGAACTAGAAAGTTCTACCTGTTCCGTCCTCACGGACTGATGCAGGAACCAACATCATTGTCAATTTCAAATTATCAACAATTTCTAAAATTAAATGGGTCAGAATGAAACTTAAGCATTTTGACTTAGAATAAGGGATAAAGGTATAGAAGGAAGCTTCATCTGAAAATGTTAGTCATTGTAAAAGGACAGCAGTTCATGTTATTACTAGCTGTATTTTGAAACTTTATTTGCATTATTTCAGAAGTGCCCTATATTCAATGGGGCCATCTCTTTTAGATAGGATGTTACCATTTAGGATTGCAGTTCTTTGTATTTTCAACTGAGAATTTTAAATTTAGTGGCCTAGTTCATACGTGCTGTAAATCATAATTGGATTATTTAGTTTGGGTTAGTATGATATGCGAACAAAACCATTGTGGTTTATAATTTATAACTTTGGGCTTAGTTTTATCTGTACTCCAGTCATGATGGCTTGTTCAACAAACTATGATTAAAATCAATTATGGCATAAGATACATAAAAACTCAGAGAGAATTACTACCAAATTATAATAGCCAGCTCATTTCCCAGTTCCAGTTTAAAATGCTGATTTTCATCTATAAAGCCCATAACAGCTCAGGGTTGAGATGCTTAAACTTAAATGTTACAGAATTTTCAAAATGATTTCTATGCTCTCATCCCTAACTGAAATGATTGGGGTGGTTTATCAAGAGAAAAAAATTCTGCCGGACATTTCCAGCTATGAAGTATTTTCTCCAAAGAAATTCCTCTGGAATCATTTTTAAGTATGTCTGGCTTCAGTTGAATGGCTTTTCATTTGTCCACATTATTTAAAGAAACTTGTTCCTTAGTAAATCCAGGGCTCACTACTTTGATGGAATGGACTCTTTTATTGATATTGATACGGCCTACTTTGATATCCATTTTAGCCTTCTAGGCAAGTTCTGTTTTAGTTTATCACACTTCTCAAGATGCTAACTGTTTCCTTCTGTTTCTGCTAGAAGGAAAATGTTATGGTGTGTTCGTAAACTGTTTTCTATAACATTTAATTATATTGGACTTTGATATGGCCCAGTATTAATTATATTGCATTTAATACTTTGTTTCTCTTTTTCTTTTTGCTCAACAGCAGCACATCCTTCCTGGCAGTCCTGAAACAGAAAATAATTAAAGATAGGGAATTATATTGCACACTTATTGTGAGAAAAGTATCAGAAAAAGAAAGGCAAATACTAATTTGAGCAGACTGAGAAATATAGCAACCAGAATTGTTTATTTCAAAAGGGATTTGTTTGAAAGAATTGGATTGAAGAAACCTCTCCTTCCTTTTCTATTCTGTTAAATCACTTGCTATTTGTTGTCAACCTTGGACATCATAGTTGCTAGAACATCTCATGATTACAGGTAGACTAAACTTACAACCACAATTGAGCAAATTTTTTCTGTTGCTGAGCAAGACAGTTATTAAATGAGTTTTGCTCCTGTATCACTGCAGTTGTTCAGTGAGTAACATGGTTGTTAAGTGACTTCCCTGATGACTTTGTCATCGTAAATACATGCCAGTTGCCAAATATCCGAATTTTGACATGTGACCATGAGAATGCTACAATGGCCTTAAGTGTGAAAAACAGTCATAAGTCACTTTTTCAGTGTCATTATAACTTAAAACTGTTGTTAAATGAATCAAGGATTACCTGAAGCACTGTAGTTGCATTGGTGGGATTCAAAAAGTTTTACCACCGGTTCAGTGGGCATGGCTTGGTGGGTGCGCTTTACACATGTGCACACACTTTGTGTGTGCATGTGCACCAAATGCACACTTTGTGCAAGCACAGATGTGTTTGCACAGGCCCTGAGGCGTTCCAACTCACTTCCTGCAAGCCTGCACTTTCCCGGTCGCTTCAGCAGCTGCCGCACGGCACTCTTTTGTGCCGCGCAAAGCAGCTGCGCTTCAAAAGCAGAGGATAAAGGTGAGTATAGAAGCCCGGGCAAGCGGGTGGGCCCAACAGCAGAACAGTGGAGAGAACTGGTTCGGACTCTGCTCCTCATCACCGCTACCGACTCTGCAGAACTGGGCCGAAGTGGTAGAATACCATCACTGCGTAGTTGGTAATATTGAAACAGTATTCAGTTCTTGCTTTCAACCCTGATAATGCAGGCCTGCTAATACCTCATTAGTTTCTTTTTCATTCCAGTAAATGCTAGTAAATCAGTGTGATTAGAGAAGAAAAACACCATATGCATTTATTTGGAAAGCTTAGTTCCTAACGTTGCTACTTGATTTATTTAATCACATTTATATAACCTGCCCATCTCACATAGTGACTAATTCAGCAGTGTTGGTCTGTAAACTTTGTGTGTTTTCCTGGCCTGGAGGACATTTTTGATGAGATTACCAGGGTTCCCTAAAGGAATTGGACTTCCTCAAAATTTAGAGCTACATCCTAGGGGTTTAAAGGCTTAACAAAGAGAGATGAACTAAAAGGGAAGAAGTGATATTAAAAAAGTTTATGAAATGAATTGGGCCAGAAACAGCCTGTAACTGAGCTAATGGAACCTTCTGGAGATGCAGCAGATGTTTATTTACTCCATTTTGAGTGGGATGCAAGTGAGAAATTAGAATGGCTGGGAATTAAGTAGGAAAATGTAATTATCCAAGACTGGAGTCAAGCCAGAATATTGACGCTCATTTATGCTAGTGTATTTCCCTTCCTCCAGTCTATACACAATGCCTCCTGTCGGTGTGCTCACCAGGCAATTAAAAGGAAGGCTGGTTGGAAGTAGGCTGAGGGATTGTTAATGTCTTCAAACTATTCAAGGACTGTTTCAGTTTCACTTTAATTGGTTTTCTGTTTAGGTTTTTTAAAGCTTTATACCTTTTATAGTAGTGAAAGTAATAGACCTGAATTCCACTTCCCTTTGTTTCGTTGTCTCATCGAAAAGAATTATGTTTTACTCCATCTTATTAGTTATGAGTCAGATTTTCCTAAAACAAAAGTTGGATTCAGTTGACTGAGATTAGACTCATATGCAGCTAGAAGTTATAGTTAAAAGAGTATATCTTCATATCAAAGGTACCTACTAAAAATGTATTTTGTAGTTTAACATTAGATTTTTTTTCCCCGCTTCTTCCCAGGAAACATTGTTGATGAATAGATAAGATCCTAGAGATTTGTTTGCACATGACTCAAGGTAGCAAACATATGCAACACACATTTCCTCCTATTTTCCCCACAAAAGCAACCCTGTGAGGTGAGTTAGGCTTTCATAGCTAAGGTGGGATTTGAACTCACAATCTCCCTCTTTCTAGTCTGGTATCTTAACCACTAGACCAAACTGGCTCTTTGCTGTATATTCTTTGCTGAGCCATAGTTTCCACGATTGCTTTTCCACAGGCTGTTCAACTCACGGAATTCTCCAAAGTCTGGGATTTGACATGGATCACTTTAACCATTGACCCAGGATGCCATCTGGATTGATAGAACAACAAGCACAGTGTATTGCTTGGTCTTGGATTTACAATGGTACCTCAATATTCAACTGTTTTGAAAGTCGTCAAATTTGGTACTCAACACATTTTCACACAAAAATCTTGTCCCACTACTCGTCATTTGTTTGGTACTCAATGCATAAGCTGGAAGTTGTCAATGTTGGCTGCCTTGTGACTCCAGCCAAAACAAAGTGTCACATGTTAGTCATGTGGCTTATTTGGCACTTGTCATTTTTAGTACTCATTGTGCCTCCAGGAACACATTAATGACAAGTACCAAGGTACCACTGTATCTAGTGTTGTCAGCAATGCCAGCATTCTGACCAGCATGCAAACATTAAGATAGATTTCCATTTAAATTTCTCATAAGGTATTAGACTAATGCTATGTGTGGATATCAAAAAAAGCTAATGTGGAATTTGGACCCAGCTGTGGCTCAGATTCCAGATTTACTAGTCATTAATCAAACGACAATTGCAAATATTATAAATAATTGATGAACAGTTATGTTTTCATTAACCATTTTTCTTCTCATATACTTCTCTCAAATAAAAGAGTTTTATACTTACAGTATATTATTGGAGATTTCACCTAATATGATGTTGTTGTCTATTACCAAATCTAGTGAATCCTTTTCTCCAAAAATACCTTATCATTAAGACATATTCTTCAGATATTCTTATAGATAAGGAATCAGTTATGATAGTGGTTTGTTTTATTTTGAAGTTGTATTACCATGGAGGCAAATTTCAGCACTGAAGAATAATGCCAGGCATCTACCATCTGATCTCACGAAGCATAAAAGCCTCAACCACACAAAATCATGCTTTTGAAGTTCAAAAATATGATTTTAATTGAGCCATTTGGTCAATTTATGCTTCTCTTCTCATCACAAAAGAATGGCAATACTACATAAACCTGATTTTTTTTCTTGCTAGCATTTTCCTGCAAGGTCTACTTTTTGGATCAACCAAACTGACCATTTGAGTTGTCATCCAAATATGACCTTGTGGACTGAGAGACTGACCCAAAGTCACCCAGCCAGCTTTTCATGGTGCCTTAAGTAGAATCAGACTGGCTCTCATTCTCTCTCTACATGCACACCACAAATATTTTCCATCAATTTATTATGTTAACATATTACAGTTTTCAATAAATTTTATAGAGCTGCACAGTCTCCTATCTTAAATTTAAAAATAATTACTATTGCTCAAATTACCTGACCACATTCACTTTTCATTTCATAGTGAAGTTCTGATATTTATAGCAAATGGGGCTAAGCAGAACCACTTAACATGGGCCAGTCTTTTTCTTTAAAAATGAACGCTATTAGAGTGGGATTCTTGTGAAAACATACCATACCATACCTTGACATAATTACAAGAGACAAAAGCAAGAAAATAACACTGCAATTTGCAGTTTCAGCAACTGTTAACTTCACAAATCTCAGAAAGCATGCAAATGTTGAAAGTCCACTGAGGTCTAAATTAAGTATTATAAGAATTCTGCCATATTTATTTATGGAGGATATATTCTTAATTTGGTTAACGAAATAGTCTATAGACAAAAGGTCTATGAAGTTGCTTTACTAATTCACTTCTGGTCCTAGATTTAGTGTTTAATTCTATAGCTTCCCAGAGTTACTTTCTAGTCCAGAAATCTTGCCTAAAGCAGTTCACTTTCTACTTGTCATATGAATGTCACCAGGGAGTTGATGAAAGAACCTGGGATAAAAAGGTGAATACAAATATTCTAAACTTTCATTTTCTTTTTGGCACTTCAGTACGTTGGAGCACACATGCACACACACACACACACACACACACACACTCACTATATATAGAATGACCAGGACAATATGTTTCTAAATATTTGGTTCATAATGACAATGTGAGCTCTCTTTTGTGATCTTTCATAAATATCTTTAAAAAAAATGTTACTAATTCATATTAATAGAAGGTTGCCTAACAATGAAATAATGAAAGTTGCTTAATCCACTTTAAGTGTTGATATTTCCCTCCTTGTATTTTTCACAGAATATTTGCAGAGGTTTTAGTTAGCACTTTTTTAAAAAAAAAACCTTCTTCAGAAAAGCATTTAAGGAAGAATTCTAAGAGAGAGTCTGCTTCAACCCTGACAAAATGGATGAGATTTAATTAGCAGGCTGTTTGCAGAACTGGGGCCTTAATGACCAACAAGTTAGATTGTAAGTAAATTGCCTGGGACGGCCTCAAAAGAGACAGCTGTTGGGCACAAAAAACATTTACCTCATTTGAAATGAAAAGCCAAAGCCAACTGCCACTAGAATTAAGCTTGGCATTAGTAATAAATGAATTGCAGTAACTAAGTGTATTAAACAAGCACAGTTCAACTTCAGAAAATTAATAGCTCCTTGTGCAATTTACTACTACAAATAACAAAATGAGTGGAAACTTCTGAACTGCAGAAATTGGGCAGGGATCACAATGCTTCTTGTGACCACAATTGAGCCAAATTTTTCCATTGTTAAGCAAGATGGTTAAGTGGATTTTGCTCCATTTTACAACCTCTCCTGCCACAGTCTTTAAGTGAATCACTTCAATTGTTAAGCTAGCAACATGGTTGTTAAGTGAATCTGGCTTCCCCTTTGACTTTGCTTGTCAGAGGATCGCAAAAGTTGTTTGCATGACCCGGGACAATGCAACTGTCATAAATACATGCCAGTTGCCAAGCATCCAAATTCTGATCATGTGACCATGGGGATGCTGCAATGGTTGTAAATATGTAAAGCAGTCCTAAGTCATCATTTTTTCCAGTGCCATTGTAACTTCGAATGGTCAATAAAAAAAATGGTTGTAAGTCAAGGACTACATGTACACTTCAGTCTAGCTTCACTTCCTTTCTTTGTGCAGAGAAAATTATGGAGTGATCAGTTTCTGTCCCTTTCAGCGTGGAGAAAGGCAATCTGGAAGTCAGATTTAATGTAAAGAACAGAATTGAGTATTAAGGGATGGGACTTAGATGGCCTGGTTTTGGCCACCATCTTGCCTTTTTAAAACCCTCTCCCTGCAGATACAACTGGGGATTTACTTTTCTCACTCTCCCTTTGTTCATAATTTGCTGCCTCCTTGAATTGCTGATAGAAATGTCTCACTGGAAATGCAGAAATTGGTTCCATCCTCTGACTGAATTCACTCCCCCCATCACCCATCCTTGTGGCTTCACAGAGACCCAAAGCAAAGCAGCAACTGGAATGGCAGTGTTTTTTAGTTTCTAGTACAACGTAAAACCATAGATTTCATAGAAACAATTTTTTAATATTATCTCGAAGGATACAGTCCCTATTAGTTCCTTGAGGAATTTCAGTATTTCCCTTGTTTCAGAAGAAATATTTCTCTGAATTTTAATGTATTGTTTCTCATCTCTCATTGAATTTAAAGTCGAAAGTGAAATGCCCAAAGCCCTGAAATCAAACTAAGTACCCCTAACAAACATGGACTATTAATTTTGATGGCCTTCCTAATTTTTAGGTACCTCAGTTTAAGTAACTAGTTGAAAACTTATATGCCTGGTTTATCTAAACTCATAACCCCCTCAAATTGCTGGGAGTTGGGTATCATAACCCAATAACAGGGCACATGCTGTTTCCATTTCTCTCTCTCTCTCTCTCTCTCTCTCTCTCTCTCTCTCTCTCATTTTCTAGTTATCAAAGTTTCTCTTCTCTCTCTGCCCCCATTCACTGACCTAAGCTATCTGAACCATTGGATTTATGTTCCTCTAAAACAGGGGTGTCAAACTCGTGGCCCACGGGCCGGATGTGTCAAGTGCTGGCCCCACCCCTGCCCTGTTTAGCAAAGGGGGGGGGAAAGTCCCAATACGTCATGTGACGTCACCATAACAACGCAAGTTTGACACTATTGCTCTAAAAGAATGCTATTTAAATAAATAGTTTTGTTACATTATTCAATGTCAGTGTGATGAAGAGAACCTCACTATGTTCAATGGGACATCTTGTAAATTCAATATGTTGCATATTGACAATCTTTGGATCTATTAAATGTGCTGAAGACAGCAGCTGTTCCTGTTGGTTTTTGCCTTTCAGTTAAAACAGCTGAAGGTTTCACTTTGAAAGTGAACCTTTCTAATAGAAATTCTGTGAATTTTAAAGTGGAAGAGGACAACAATGGTTGATTTAAATGTAATAGTTAATCAGTTAACATATTGGTCAATTAAAAACCTTTGATTACAATGTTATTCCTAATGAATCAGACAATGGGTTCTTTAAAACTTTAAGAATTATTTATAAGACAAACTATGCACCGCCATGTTGCATTACAAATGGCATTCCTTTTTTTCCTCTCACATGGAACAAATGTTTCTATTAAATTTCTTACAATTCTAACTATAACAAATGCAAATAATGTATCTCTAAATACACTGCTCAAAAAAATAAAGGGACACTTAAACAACACAATGTAACTCCAAGTCAATCACACTTCTGTGAAATCAAACTGTCCACTTAGGTAGCAAGACTGGTTGACAATCAATTTCACATGCTGTTGTGCAAATGGAATAGACAACAGGTGGAAAGCATAGGCAGTTATCAAGACATCCCCAATAAAGAAGTGGTTCTGCAGGTGGTGACCACAGACCCCTTCTCAGTTTCTGTGCTTTCTGGCTGATGGTTTGGTCACTTTTGAATACTGGCGGTGCTTTCACTCTAGTGGTAGCATGAGATGGAGTCTACAACTCACACAAGTGTCTCAGGTAATGCAGCTCATCCAGGATGGCACATCAATGAGAGCTGTGGCAAGAAGGTCTACTGTGTCTGTCAGCGTAGTGTCCAGAGCATGGAGGCGCTACCAGGAGACAGGCCAATACATTAGGAGACATGGAGGAGGCCATAGGAGGGCAACAACCCAGCATCAGGACCGCTACCTCTGCCTTTGTGCAAGGAGGGACAGGAGGAGTACTGCCAGAGCCCTGCAAAATGACCTCCAGCAGTCCACAAATGTGCATGTGACAGCTCAAATGGTCAGAAACAGACTCCATGAGGGCCCGACGTCCACAGGTGGGGGTTGTGCTTACAGCCCAACACCGTGTAGGATGTTTGGCATTTGCCAGAGAACACCAAGATTGGCAAATTTGCCACTGGCACCCTGTGCTTTTCCCAGATGAAAGCAGGTTCATACTGAGCACATGTGACAGACGTGACAGGGTCTGGAGACGCTGTGGAGAATGTTCTGCTGCCTGCAGCATCCTCCAGCATGACCGGTTTGGCAGTGGGTCAGTATTGGTATGGGGTGGCATTTCTTTAGGGGGCTGCACAGCCCTCCATGTGCTCGCCAGAGGTAGCCTGACTGCCATTAGGTACCGAGATGAGATCCTCAGACCCCTTGTGAGACCATATGCTGGTGAGGTTGGCCCTGGGTTCCTCCTAATGCAAGACAATGCTAGATCTCATGTGGCTGGAGTGTGTCAGCAGTTCCTGCAAGACAAAGGCATTGATGCTATGGACTGGCCCTCCCGTTCCCCAGACCTGAATCCAATTGAGCACATCTGGGACATCAAGTCTCGTTCCATCCACCAACACCATATTGTGTCCAGGAGTTGGGCAATGCTTTAGTCCAGTTGTGGGAGGAGATCCCTCAGGAGACCATCTGCCACCTCATCAGGAGCATGCCCAGGCATTGTAAGGAGGTCATACAGGCACTTGGAGGCCACACACACTACTGAGCCTCATTTTGACTTGTTTTAAGGACATTACATCAAAGTTGGATCAGCCTGTAGTGTTTTTTTCCACTTTAATTTTGAGTGTAACTCCAAATCCAGACCTCCACGGGTTGCTAAATTTGATTTCCATTGATAATTTTGTGTGATTTTGTTGTCAGCGCATTCAGCTATGTAATGAACAAAGTATTTAATAAGAATATTTCATTCATTCATATCTAGGATGTCTGATTTTTGTGTTCTCTTTATTTTTTTGAGCAGTGTATAAATGAAATAACTCACAATAAATTCTTTTTAAATATACACAAAATTTTGTAGATTTAATTATACAGATTTAATTAAAACTTGTAAAGTGATACTGATTGCACATGTAGATTTTTGTAATTTGGTGCTATTGAGACAAGTTTACTTTCAGTATAAATGTTGACAATCTATCGTCATTAATACTCTGCAGCTTTTTGAAAGGCATTTTTGTATCTTCTTTGGTTCTATCCTTACACATTATCCATTGTCTTCAGGTTTCTTTCATTCAACCATATTGAACATAATTGCTTTTTCTAATCCATCCTATGCATGTATCACATGGTAAAGACATTGCATGTAATCCTCATTTACTGCTCATTCGGTGACCTTTTGAAGTTACAGTGGAGATTAAAAAGAAAACTTGCAACCAATCCTTGAAATGGCAGGTATTATACCATCTCTGTGGACACTGATCACAATTTGGGCACTTGGCAAACAACATTTACAATGGTTACAGCATCCCACAGTCATGTGATTGATATTTGCAACCTTTACAGCCAGCTTCTGACAATTCTGACACATTGCAGCACTGGTCAAAGGGGCCCAGCAGAGATTATACTACCTGAGACTTCTCAGAAAACAACAACTGAATGAA
This sequence comes from Pseudonaja textilis, assembly GCF_049901715.1. Taxonomy (NCBI): domain Eukaryota; kingdom Metazoa; phylum Chordata; class Lepidosauria; order Squamata; family Elapidae; genus Pseudonaja; species Pseudonaja textilis. Next base: position 174,528,745 of record NC_141991.1, read on the forward strand.
AAACTGCTGGTGACTTTCTACCACTGCACCAAAGAGAGTATCTTAACTTACTGCATCTCTGTATGGTTTACCAATTGCAGAGTGGCAGATAGGAATGCAGGTTAGAGGGTTAACGTCATTGCCCAGAAGATCATTGGTTGCTCTCTCCCCTCTTTGGAAGAGCTTTATAACTCCTGCTGCCTTAAGAAAGTTCAAAACATTCTCAAAGATCCATCTCATCCTAGGCACCCTTTCATTGTAGTTTATTGTAGTCTTTTCTACAATTGCATGCATGTTTGCACTTATCACATTGCAGCTTCTGTGGAAATCCTGTCAATAATATCTATCCCATTTGCAGTTTCAGACAGAGATCGCATCAGAAATGAATCGCCCAATGACAGGCTACAAGAATGTTATAGAAAAAGATGTTTCATTGGACATAGAAAAATAATCAGTTGATGCATTAAGAATCAAAGGGGAATTACAAATACTAAGTCAAACAAGTGACCTAGATAACTCGTTAATATTGGAGTTATAAAAGACATTTGCTAAAGCTTGGATGACTAGTGTGGGAAGTATAAAAAAGAAATTAAATTGAGTTCTACAATATTATTTGAGTAGACTAAAGATTAAGATTGTTAGAAGCAAAGGAAGGAATATAAAGTTGTTTTATTTGCTGGATGTTAATATGGATATATGTTGTTATTTCTGGTAACCCTGAATAAGCTTCTGTTGACACCAGGACTGAAACTAGGTTTACAGATATGTTTATCAATAAGAGATGGTCAAAGGGAACAAAAGATATTTGGTTGTAAATTAAGAGGAGGTGAAGAAAAATAGATTTCTAAAATCGATTGGAAGGTTGGACATTCTTTGTTCCTTTTCTTCATTATATTCTTTCTTTCTCTCTCTCCCTTTTTTCCCCTTTGCAGTTTTTGCTCTTTCTTTCTACTCTTCATTTTGTTTTAGTTTGCATCACTTTTCCCTATCTTTAATAACATTGTTTTAACAAATGTCCAATTTGGAGATTTTGAAAGGAAGTTTTTGCCTTCGCCTGAGAATAGTACAGTATATTGAAATGCAGGTCAGACCACAAAAAATTAAATAATGTCTTGAGTTCACTTTTTTGAATACCCTAAGGCACCCTTTTCCAAGATCCAGATGTTTTGGCAATGCAGCACCTGGAATATACACCCATTATGTCTTGCAAGCTGAGGATTTTGGATATAGTCATACTAACACAATGAGAAGCCTGCTTGTCAATTTGGCTGTAATTGCGCTCGGCTAGGGAAAAAGTTCTGGAGAAAAAGGCAATGGGTGCCTCAGAACCGTTAGGCGGTCTATGACTTAAAACAGCACCTATGCCAAAAGGAGAAGCATCTGCTGCTAGAACTAAAGGCAATTGTTCATTAAATTGTATCAGGACAGCATTGGATGTAAGTAATGATTTGACAGCGTGGAAGGCATGGGCTTCCCTAGGTCCCCAGTGCCAGGGGGAATGCTTGTCCAAGAGTCTGTGCAGAGGCTCTGCAATGGAAGCTTTGTGAGGCAAGAATGAAGCATAAAAGTTAAGAAGTCCTAAAAAGGCCTGGAGCTCAGTTTTGTTAGTTGGCGTGGGTGCCTCCTGGATAGCCCTTACTTTGGATTCGATTAGGTGAATACCAGAGACATCAATTCTGTATCCCAAAAATTCTACCTGTGGGGTGGCAATAGTGCACTTGTCTTTTTTTAATTTAAGACCATGCTGTCTGAAGCGATCGAGGACTGCTCTGACTCTTTGCAGTAACTGAGGCTTGTCAGGGGCAGATATTAAAATGTCATCAAAGTACGGAACTACGCCTGGTAATCCTTGAAGAAGTCTTTCCATTAAGGATTGGAAAATTCCTGGGGCTACACTTACGCCAAATTGGAGGTGCCTACATTTGAAAGCGCCCCTGTGCGTTACAATAGTTTGCAGTTCAGCGGCTGTGTCATCAACAGGGAACTGCTGATAGGCCTGTGACATGTTTAATTTAGCAAAAATGATTCCTGGCTCAAAAGAATGCAGAAGGTGCTGGATAACAGGGACTGGATAGGCGCTGATTTGTAAATATCTGTTCAATGATGTCTTGTAATCAGTGCAGATTCTCACGCTTCCAACTTTCTCCAGGGGTGTCACTATTGGGGTTTCCCATTTTGCAAAGTCCACAGGCTCCAATACACCTTGTTTAATTAATTTGTCCAGCTCAATGTCTAATTTGGGGCGGATTGCAAATGGTACCCTTCAAGGCTTTAAACAGATTGGAACTGCCTGAGGGTCCAAGTTGAAGGATATTGGGGTTCCTGAATAACAGCCCAGCCCCTCGCTGAACACATCAGCATAGTCCTTAAACAAGGTATCCACTTCAGCATTTGTAATAGAGTGGATTCCACTTACATGGAGGCCAAGGGCAGGGAACCAGTCTAACCCCAACAGGCTAGGCAGGGCACCATCCACTACCACTAAAGGCAAGTGACCTTTAAAATTTTGAAATTGTACAAAAAACTTGCCTTTTCCGAGGACTGGGATGGTTCTGCCTTGGTAGTCGCGAAGGGTTAACTGGCAGCTGAGAAGCTTCTTCTTAGCCATTCTGGGAAGTAGCTTTTTCAGGGTGCTCCATGAGATGATGGATAGTGCTGAGCCTGTGTCAACCTCCATCCTGCAAGGTTTTCCTTCTATAGAAACAAAAACACTAATTTTGTTACAGCCTTTGTTAGTCAGCTTGGCTTGATAGCAGGTAGAACAGTCTTCAACTTGTTTTTGGAAATGTTGAGTTGTCTGAGGCTTTTGGGCAAAAGTCTTTCCTGCTTGACAGACCCTGGCTAGATGACCCTTCCTTTGGCCTTTTAGACAAATGGCATTCCTGAACTTGCAGGATGCCCTGAGGTGGTTTCCCCCACAACTTAGACAAATGGGCTGATGCCGTGGAGGTAGAATGGGGTTTGGCCTATTTTCCCCTTGACTGGTTTTTTGCTGCCTGAGGTGATTTACATCATTAGCCCCTTCATAGCCTTCTTCTAAGGAGGCTTCATCGTAATGGATGGCTGAGCTGCCCTGGCTAATTGGATTTCCCTGAATTTCTGCTGCTGAAAGTGCGGATAGTTCAGCAGCTTGAGACTCTTCAATAGCTATTTTAAGGGTTAAATCTCTTTTAGCCAATAGACGCTTTTGTAGCCTTAAATCCCTGACTCCACAAACTAGTTGGTCTAATAGCATGTCTTCCAGATAGTCTTTAAATCCACAATGCAAAGCGGCTGTTTGTAGGGCAGCCATGTATCCACTAATAGTTTCTCCCTCAGCTTGAATTCATCTCCTAAAAGCATGTCTCCTGGCAATTCGGGATGGCTTAGGGGAATAGTGGGTGGAAAGAATTTCCTGCAGTTCTTCCCAAGGAACAGTCTTAACTGAACATGGAGCCAATAATGCCGTAGCAGTGTCAAACACTGTGGCTCCACAAAAGCTTAAAAAGTAGGACTTTTTCCTATGGTCAGAAACGTCAGCAACGTCTATGGCATCTAGAAAACAGTCAAATCGGTTTTTGTAGGACTCCCATGTTTCAGCTGTCGGTCTGAAAGGCGGAAATGCAGGGTTCGAAGTCATCTCATTTCAGCGGTGCCGTATCTTTTGAAGGAAAGTTGAAATTTGCGCTCGCGAATAGTGACGGTAGCTCTTTAAATGACAATCAGCTCAGTAGTGACTTCAGCTCTTTTTGTAGTGACTTCGCTCAGCGATTCTTTGCCCGGTTGCCTCTTATAGGGATCCCACCCTCGTCGCCAGTGTTGTGGAGCAGCGGAATAACCTGAGGCAAAACTTGGAATGAACTTCAGCTGTAACTTTGGGCAGCGAACAAGAGTCATAAATAAGACAACCCTTATCCGAAATCATTAAATAATAACTATTAAAAGAGCACTGAAACTCATAAAAAATCATAATATTTTGTGGTGAATGGAGCCTTGGTTTGCTACCATTTTGTAGCTGATTGAAAAGAGCACACACACACACACACACACACACACACACACACACACAGAAGCATTTCTGTTCTTTTAAATGCATCTCTGAACAAAGCAAAAGCTTTTTTAAAAAAAAATTCTACCCAACTAATCGTGGCTTAAGGGTTGGCTGCATTGCTTCAGGTTCAGAAAACAATCCTTGGATTGTTGGAGTCAAGCTGCATTATTCAATGTCAGACATGCTTATGCTCACATAAATTAATAACTTCTTTGGTTGGCTGTCTCCTTGGTTACCCCGGCAACAGCTTCCACGCCATTAGTATCTCTGAGGCCCAATCTTGGTTCACATGTTTCTTTCGCTTTTAGCAAAGCAATTGCCAATTATTAGCAGCAGCGTAAGCATATGTAGACATTTGGGTGACCTTTTGTTTTATTTATTGCTTTGAATGAGGTCTCATTTTATTCTTGTCTTATGTTCGTTAGCACTGGAGGGTTAAAAGACCTGCAGAAGCTAGGATGTGTTTTGAAAATAATATTTTGACCGAACTGTTCAGACATGCAGTATGTATGACTTAGTTGGGACATTGTTATGATGAATGCTCTCTCTATAGCATGAATCTACTATCCATTTCAAATGAATAATACAACTATTTGTAGATGAAGATCAAAATCAATTTCTATCTGATTTTGAGATGTGTTTGGATGATGGCTGTTCCCCTCCCCTCCTCTCCACTCCACTCCCATTCCCTCCCCCTTCCCATCCCTTCCCTTCCCTCTGTCTTCTTGCTGTAATCCATAATTGGATATCTTGTTCTCTGTTGAGATCTCAGCTATCTTTTTTTCTCCTGGGAACTCAAACAATTTCAAAATTCTCATGACAGATTCAGAAAGCCCCATACGGATTTCTATCTTCTCTTTTCTATTTTTCTCATATCACATCTGGCCTTTTCAAATGTTGCTTTTATAAGATAGACTTTTGATGTTCTTGGGGAGCTTCAAAGTTTGTACACAATCTGTCTGCCGCATTGTAGCCCTATATTGGTAAAAGAGCATCATTTATGTTTTCTTATTTCTTCTTCTTTGAGCTAAAATGATAAAAATAGAGGTAGGGAAGGGGATATGATGTTTTCTGCTGAATTTCATCAATACACCAAGTTACTGGTATTCTTCAGTAACAATAAACAATAAACAAAAGGATTATAAGCTGTAGTTTTAAAATTATAGAAATTCTCCATCTTTGGTACAGTCGTGGGATTCAAATTTTTTTACTACCGGTTCTGTGGGCATGGCTTGGTGGGCGTGGCAGGGGAAGGATACTGTAAAATCTCCAGCCAGAGGTGGGATTTGCCGGTTCTCCGAACTACTCAAAATTTCCGCTCCCGCTTCTCCAGAGCTGGTCAGAACCGGCTGCTTTGGTGAGAGAGAGAGAGAGAAAGCTGAGCAGAATATTAGCCTAAGGAAACCCATGGAACAATTATGACAGATTTTTTTTTTCAATTCTAATGAAGCAGAAGTCCCATTTTGCAGAGACTTAAGTGAAGGCTGTATCTTTTTTCTGTGATTACCATTGTTCTGACTACTGTAGAAGTTTTATTCTGCTTTGTTTCTGCATCAATTTATAAACAGTCCTCAATGTACAATAGTTCATTTAGTGACCATTTGAAGTTACAATGGCACTGAAAAGAGTGACTATTTTTCACACTTATGACTCTTGCAGCATCCCCATGGTCATGTGATCAAAATTCAGACTCTTGGCAACTGACTCATATTTATGATGGATGCAATGTCTGGGGTCATGTGATTGCCCTCTGAAAAACAAAGTCAATGGGGAAGCCAGATTCACTTTACAACTGTGGCAAGAAAAATGGGTTGTAAAATGGAGCAAAACTCACTTAACAACTTTCTCGTTAAGCAACAGAAATTTTGGGCTCAATTGTGGTTGTCAGTCAAGGACTACCTCTATGCGGTTATATTTTAATGATATTCAAATCATCACGCTAAGGTCTCAAAAGCTTTGCATTTTCTAGAAGAGACATTTTGTATAAGTCGGGTTTCTAGAGTAATATTAAGTTTCTGTGTATTTTTTCATAGTGAACACTTTTCTCGTTAACAGAGCAGATTTCATCCAATTTTGTGATAGCCTTCTTTGTTTAGGGCAGGAGTGTCAAACTCGCAGCCCATGGGCGGATGTGTCACGTGTCACCCCTGCCCAGTTTAGTGAAAGGGGAAAAAGTCCTGATACATCACGTGACGCTGCCGTGATGACGTGAGTTTGACACCTCTGGTTTAGGACAATGTCCTACAGAAGCAATCGTGAATGCTATTTGTACGTTTGATGTTCTTATTTCCAGTCACTGATTTTATCATTTTTATACTGAATGATACTTGATCATAGAACACAGTGATAAAAGAAGCCCTTCAAAGAAAGTAAAAACTTTGGAGGCGAATGTTTGATAAATTATCAAGGTCATAGTGACCTTGATTCTTTAACCAGTTCTTCACTGTTCCCAAGAAACATAATCTCTGCTCAAGTGGGTTCATTGAATTTTTTCTTCCTAGTAACAACCTTCTTGAAAAATATGGTTCTGTGTTGGAGCCCTTGAGTGTGAATGATGAGAAAATAATGTTATCTGAATGCTGAAAAATAGAAAAATCTATTAACATTCCCTCTAAACTCTCACAATTTGAATCGGTTAAGCCTGTTAATAAATAAATAAACATTTGATCTGAATATATAAAATGCTTCCAGGTTTTGCCTCTCAAGTCTAAATGGCCTGAGAAAAAGCGGTTTTTGCTGTTTATGATTCCCATGCAATTTAGGTTTTATTTTGCTTCTAGCTAGGTGCATTTGTTTTGTTGTTGTAATTATTTGCTATCATCACATGATGTACAGTATATTTACTTCTGAATATTTCCTTTCATTTGGAAATCAATATTGTCTGTCTTCTGCCTATATTGTACATCTTCCAAATCTCTCTCTCTGATTTTTTGATTTATTGTTGTCTATAAACTACAATAGAGAAATGATGGCATATTTAAAAATATTAGAAGTTCTAGCTATATTATTTATTTATTTTTCATTTATTTATTTTTGTCAATTGCTTACAAGATAATAGGTATAAGTAAAAACATAGTTATGAATACATGGATACATATAAGAAAAAAGAAAGAAAGAAACAATAGGACAGGGATGGTAGGCACTTTGATGCGTTTATGTAGACCCCCTACAGACCTCTTAGAAAAAGGGTGAGGTCAATAGTAGACAGTCTAAAGTTAAAGTTTTTGGGGTTTGGGGAAGAAACCACAGAGTCAGGTAGAGTATTCCAGACACTAACCACTCTGTTACTGAAGTCGTATTTCCTGCAATCAAGTTTGGTGCAATTAACCTTGAGTTTGTATCTATTATTGCTCTTATATTGTTATGGTTGAAGCTGAAGTATTCATTGACAGGTAGGACATTGCAATGTATGATTTTATATACTATACTTAGATAGGACCAAAGGCGGCGTAGTTCTAGGTTTTCTAGGTCTAGAATTTCGAGTCTGGTGGCATAAGGTAGAATACGTAGAGTAGAGGAGTGGAGAACTCTTCTTGTGAAATATTTCTGGACTTTCTCAACTAGTATCAGATACGTAATGTGGGTTCCAGACTGATATTCGAGTATTGGTCTAGCAAATGTTTTGTATGCTCTAGTTAGTAGTGTAACATTACCAGAAAAAAAGCTACGTAAGATTAGGTTAACAACTCTTAACGCCTTTTTGGCTATGTAGTTACAGTGGGCTCTAGCACTTAGATCATTAGAGATGACTACTCCAAGATCCTTGACAGAGTTTGGATCATCAACAAGGTCTTGACTATTCAGCCTGTATTTTATTTTCTGATATATTTTTTTGCCAATATGTAAGACAGAGCATTTATTTGTTGAGATTTGAAGTTGCCATTTGTTTGACCATTCTGATACATAGTCAAGGTCTTTTTGAAGGGTAGCAGTATTGTCTGTGGTGTTGAATAGCTTTACATCATCAGCGAAGAGAACCCAGTTGCTCTTGATACGATCACAGAGGTCATTTATGTAGAGTATGAAAAGAGTTGGTCCTAGAACACTGCCTTGGGGGACACCATTGTTGACAGGTACAGAATTTGATAGGACGCTCCCAATTTTGATCATTTGTTGTCTGTTTGACAGGAATACTTCTATCCAGTAATGCAGGTGTCCAGAGATACCGTAAGATGTTAGTTTTAGGAGTAGTTTGTTGTTTACCACTGAATCAAAGGCTTTACAGAAGTCTATGTAGATTGCGTCTATTGCTTTGCCCTGATCAAGTTGTGTAGTCCATATGTTTTTGCAGTGTAAGAGTTGCAGATTATATGATATTTTTTTTCTGAAACCAAATTGTTTGTTAGAGAGTAGGTTGTTTGTTTCTAAGTGGAGGATGATGGATTGGTTAATAATTGATTTCATGACTTTACAAGTGATGCAGCATAAAGAGATTGGTCTGTTATTTTCAACTAGGCTGGGGTCTCCCTTTTTGAAGATGGGGATGACCGTGGCTTGTGACCATAGTTTTGGCAAGGAGCTGATCCTGAAAGATTTTTCAAAGATTATGCTTAGAGGTTCAGCTATGGCAGTGGATAGGTTTTTTAAGAAGTAGGCACATATTCCATCCGGTCCAATAGATAGAGATGGTTTTAGATTGCATAGTGCTTTTTCAACATTGTCTTCTGTAAAATCGATATGTATTAGATCATTGTAGTTGTCTGTGGTTCAACTAGGAAATACTGGCCATGATCCATTGCTGTTTACAAATACTGAGCCAAAGAATGTTCTAAAGAGGTTGGCTTTAATAGTGTCGTCATTGCAGTCTTTACCATTAGGTCCTTTCAGGGGTGGGATGGACCTTGAGTCTTCTAGTTTGTTGTTTACAAAATTGTAGAAACCATGGGTGGAATTAGTGCATAGAAGGTTTTCTTCTTGTTTAATGTGATAATTAGTGCATTCAGTTTTTATCTGGTGGCATAAATTTTTGTATCGGCTTTTGAAGTTGGCAACGTGATCAGATTTGTTTTTCCGCCAAAATGATTTCTTTTTGGATTGAAGCTTCCTTATTGTTTTGGGTAATTTGTTTTTTCTGGTTTTGGGAGTTGGTAATGGTACATATAGTTTGATGGCTCTTTTGACTTCAAGTAAAAATATGTTGTAATGGTCTTCTACAGTATTGCATCCAGAGAATAGAAATTGCCAATCAAGGGATGCGAGATCATTGTTTATAAGATCATAGTTGCCTTTTTTGAAGTTATAATTGGGGATTCCGTCATTGTGATGATTTTTGTGTAGACGTATGTTGAGACAAAAGTCAATCATGTTGTGGTCACTGTTGGAAAAGGGTTCTTTAATTTGTATTCCATAAATTGAATTAAAACTATTGCAGAAGATGAGATCAAGGCAGTTGTTAAGTCTAATGTTGCTGGTTACTAGTTGTTGTAGTCCCAGATTTGTTGCTGCATTGTAGAAGGTTGCATGTGTGGATTCAGTTGTACATTCATTCAGGGTCCAGATAATATGAGGTAGATTGAAGTCACCAAGAAAGATAAAAGCATGTGGGCAGGATGCTGCCCATGTTAGTAGTGTATTTAGCTTGTTTGCATGTTTGATGTCATAATCAGGGGCTCTGTAACATAGTAAGAACCAAAATGTGATGTTTAAGGACAGTTCACAGACGATGGTCTCAGGAATAGCAAGCTCCTGGGTAACTTGGATGTTTTTTAGATGTAGGGACTTTTTATAGAAGATAGCAACACCACCTCCTCTACGGATTTCATGATCTGATCAGTAAACATGATAGTCTCTTACTGTGGTAATGGAGTCAGGGAGAGATGCATTGAGCCATGTTTCACAGACAAATATAATGTTGAATTTAGCCCTATTTAGTAAGAGGGGAAATTCGGGTTTGTTTATTTTTTGAAAATTTTATTTGGGTTTTCACAAAAACAAAATACAAATAAAACATCTTTTTTGAAAATAGCATGGTCCCAGGTTATCACTTCTTCATACAGACACAAAACTCAATTTCATGCTCATTTTTATATTCTATTCCATATCTTATTACCATTTTATATTTTCTACATAGTTTTTCCCCTCTTTTAATTTTCTCAACTTTGTTTTAATTATCTCATCTCAATTCAAATCATTATATTTATACTTTTGTCTGTCCTGTTTCAATTTCACATTATCTTTTCTTATTAAGCAAATTTTTCCCTGTAGTTACCAATTAGAGTATGACACCTTTATATCCTTTAATTTTATCCATTCAAACTCTTATTTAAGCTTCAATGTATACCTTTAAGATTATAGCATTCAATATAATACATAACTTCAAATCAAGTTCTGCTTGGTACATTCTTAAAATAGAGAGTATATTCTTAAAAAGAAAAAATTATATATATATGTAAATGAAACACACATTCCATTCCAATTCAATTCTATAATTAATATGCATTAAAATCTTAACATCTTTAACATTTCTTTTCAATGAAATATCATACTTCCTTGGGAACACCTATAAACTTTCCATAGTTAATTCTTTTTTTCCCATATTTCTCACTTATATTTTTATAAATCATTACTAATAATTAAAAATGTTCCCCTTTAATTCTCTCAATCATTTTAATTCATTTATTTATTAATAAACATCCTACTACATTACAGTAAATATTTTATCCATCATCATATTTTCTAAAATTATTTCTATTTGTAATATAACAATGCTATCTTATGTACCTTTGCAGAATCCCTTTTGCAGTTAAATTTTCACCCATTATTTCTAAACAAGCTTATGGTTACAAGCCTTATATCTTTTCTCTGTTTCTCCATTTCTTGTTTCTGTTTTTTACAACTTCTTTTCCTTGCCTTCTTCCCCCTCTTCTTCTCCCTCCCCTTTTTACCCCCTCATCTCTCTACTTCTAACTCTCTCATCTGTAATCCCCTCTTCTGTTGCTTTCTAATATTATACTTATCTTTCAAATTGTTCTTCTTTTTGGTTGTTTTTTCTAGTCTTAAACCTTTCACTCTCTTTCCCCCTTTTCTTTTTCCCCCCCACTTAAAATTATTTGATCATTAAAGATGGCTTCTTCTTTGTCCCAATCTTCTTGTTCTGCAAGCATTTCTTGTTGCTTCTCATAGTTCCAGATCTCCATTTCTAAGAATTGAAACACGAAGCCAGAAGAACTTCTCCCTTCTTGTGCATCTTCTTTCCATTTTTAAAGTTCCATTTTCAGTTCTTCTAAGAGTGATACCATTTTAAAAACTTTTAAACAACCACCCGGTTAATTTTAGTCATCTAGATGCAAAAACCAAAAATCACCAAATAATCCAAATAATCCAAGGCTGTTTCTACTTGCTTCTTTTTTCCACTCTCTCTTCCTGGGGTTCTATTATTTTGTTACCAAGTTTCAATTAAAATGTATCTTTGAGGAATCTTGTTAAAATTTCACTGTAAGTTCCTTTTAATTACAGTTCCATTCCTTAATTCCAGGCAGTCTTCTCCATTTTTCCAGATCCTGCCCTTTTATTCTTTTTTTTTTCTCCTTTCCTGCTTTTAAAAACTTTTAAATGTCCAGAAATCTTTATTATCCCTTTAACTTTTATTTTCAGCTTAGATGCCTATTAATGTCAAAGTGGATTTTTTTTTCAATTTCTTACTTAAGTCTCTTAGCAATCAGTATAAGAAAGGGAAGAAAAAAAACCTAATCCTTTCCCTTCTATCTCTCCTTCGTAGCTTCAAATCTTCTTTGGGAACAATGTTGTTAAGTTTAAATTCCAGGGTACCTTATTTGTTGCTTTTGCTGTTTGACCGGGTCAACCAAAATTTTCTCTTTTTATCTTCCTCCTGCACATTCTTTTCCGGTTGAGTTCTTCTTTGTGGTGGCCATTTCTGACCACCGCTACAACCGCCTTTGGGAAAGGGAGTAATGGCCAGCTGGGGAGGAGAGATGTGGCTCTCCTCAACCCTGCAGGCAGCCTCCCCCCTCTTCACCACCTTTAGGGGGTGGCTTAGCCCCAAAACCAGCCGGCTCAGGGTGCTCCAGCGGCGAGCACAGATCAAACCCTCGGAGAGACGAGGTTTCGGTCTGTCGCTGAAGAAGCTCAAACCGGAAGTCGAGACAAGGTTTGACAAGGTTTCTTGCATTGAGTAGCTTGCATTTAAGGCCAGTTGTGGTTGGAATAGAGGTAGTTAGGGACGTGCGTGCCTAATTTTGAGTGATGTTGGTCAGTAAACAAAATCCACTTCCTGTTAACAGTTGATGGTTGACTTTACATTGATCTGAATGCAAAACACACACACACAAGCACAGCCCTTCCAATATGTGGCAGCATGAAATGATATTTATAACTATCTTCAATGACAAGATGTTGAAAAAGAGAGAAGATTGCAACTCCACCCCACCCCCAATAGTTGCCAACCTTGATGCCTGCAGCTTTGCAAAATGCAGATGATTTATATCTGTGGCAGTGTTTTAAATCCCTAAGACAAAGGGATTGAAAGCTTTATGGGCAGGCCTCCAGAGAGTGTGGCACAATTTTCTAATGTGCTTAATCTTGATGTAAAAGAGAAGCAGTGTGTATTTCAAATTACCTTTAAGGTCCCAGCCAAATTGTGGGCTGAGAATGGGAAGGATGCCTCGGAAGGAAGTGGGTTTTGATAACAAATGCATTTCTGAAGTGAACAGTCCCCCCTAAAAATGAATTCAGATTATTGAAAAGAATACAAATTCCAATGCCAACTTTTCAACTGCATTCAGATTTAATTCCTTAAGTGTTTATATTTTCAACAGTAAACACTTAAGGAATTAAATCTGAATGCAGTTGAAACTATATTTTCGTTTTGTGGAATACGGATTAAATTCTTTAAAATTTAATCTTGCAATTAGAAGTCCATTACAAATATATTTAGCAAATATATTTAAATATATTTAAATCACTGCTAATTCTACTTGCAAGATTAAATTTAGGTTTATTGTTCCACGTGCAAAAATCCAACAATAGTTTTAATGCATAGCTGTTTCTGATGCTACAGTAGGCCAGCATTAATCAGCTAAAAAGGAACAAGGCTGTAGGCCTCCAAGTCTAAAAGTCCTGTGTGGGGCACCCATGTTGTTACTGTGTTAATTATATTTTAATTATAATTTTAATGCAACAGATCAGGGAGTTTTTAAATATATGGAAGTAACTATATGTTGGAAGAATATATCCTCCTAGATTCTGGATCAGTGTATTATGTGAACATCATTGTTCAAATATCACGCAGCTTAAAAACAGTAAAATCTATGGGTGGAAACAAATGCAGCAATATCATTGATAATCATTACAGTGTTTGATTCTTGCATTTGTATCTTGACTTGTATCTGTGGGCTAATATGAGAATGTTTCATCTTTTTATATCTACAACTATAATACTGTGAAATAGATTGGATGAGGGAGAATGAGTGGCCTAAAGCCACCCACGTAGCTCCATATTTGTCTAAAGATTTAAACCATCATACTAGTCTTGTTTTTGGTTTTGTGGGGAATGCTGCTTTTGCGCTGTAAATACACTAAATATAAGCCCTGGTTGGGAAAAAGTTACCCGTGAATTAGGCATATTTGAGAATCCAGTTATTAATTCCACCACCCTCCTAACATAGGTGTATGTTGGGAGGATGCACATATATTGTGTAAACACAAATTTGTCTTCATTGGAAAAATACCGGTAGACTTGCAAATTCAGTAATGTATTGCCTGGTGAATACCATGTTGTGCTTCTGCAATTGTATATGATTTGCTTAATGCTGGAAAAATTTGCCCAAATGGCTTGGTCTATCAAAATGAAGCTGTTTTAACATTTGAAAGACAGAACACAACTGCACTGCTGTAATGCATTTTTGCAATCTATTTGTATTGCTTTTTATTCTGAGATGATGACCAGGACACCCACTATGACTATTTTTTTTAAAAAAAAACAACCATTAACGGAATGTATTAGTTAATTTGACCCTAGTGGGTGCTAACAAGGGAGATGTTGTGGATTCAGATATCCCTCACTGCGTTGACCGAATAGAAAAGAAATCTTTAAGTCACAGTAGGATCCTATTCCTTTTGACAGGGATGATTGCTTCTACAGAATGCAAGATGGATGCTATAAAGCAGGGCTGAATTGCTCCTACTAAGAGAAACTCATTTTTTATTTTAACCCTTTCATTACTGGGACTTAGCTTTTTTTCACTCAGGGTGTTCCTAAGGGCGTATTTTGTTTATATCAATTATGAAGAGAGGAACACTCTGGAAATTGCCATTTAAAGCATATATGTACATTCATACTGGAAACATTTTGTGCTTCTGGATTTTATATTTCCCTGGCTGCTACATAGCTGGAAATAAAGCCCCAATTTCAGATATTTTCATTATGAAGGCCCTGACAGCTAATTCTTGCTACCAGCTGCAGGCACAAAATTATCTTGATGGGATCAGTGGCACCAGTGTATTTGCAGTTCAGCAGCTGGAAAATCTTCTGTGGAAGATACAGTAACATATTTTGCCTGCTGGAGGTTCAATATTGAGGATATATCTACCAAAATCTGGACTGAGAGCAACATGCAAACCAGAACTTGGCAGAATGAACCCTCTCCTGTTGCACTCTCAAAAATCACACTCAACACGGTCAATATGTGAGATGCTAAACACTGTGGTGTTACATAACATAACAGACTTCTTAACATGAGGTTCTTTCCTCATCTTCATGGACTCAATGGGGCAGCTTTGGATTGTCCAAGCTGCCCCATTGCCAGAAAGGGAGAACACCATTTTTTGACAGAGAGATAAGGACAGAACAGAAAATGCACAATAAAAGCCTTTACTGATACAAGTAATCCTCAACTTAGTTCATTTAATGACCATTTCAATTTACAACAGCACTGAAAAAAGTAACATAACTATTTTTCACACTTATGACTGTTGCAGCATCCCCATTGTCACATGATCAGAATTCAGACACTTGGCAACTGTCTCATATTTGTGACAGTTGTGGTGCCCTGGGGTCATGTGATCACCTTTTGTGATCTGACAAGCAGTCAGTGGGGAAACCAGATTCACTTAACAACTGTGTTACTAACTTAACAGGTGCACTGTTCACCTGTTCACTTAACAGGAAGATTGTAAAATGGAGGCAAAATTCACTTCACAATCACAAAATTCACTTCACAATCATCTCACTTAGCAACAGAAATTTTGGGTTCAAACAAGGACTACCTTGCTCTTCCAGTAGCAATCAGTGAGGAGAGATATCAGTGGATATACCAGAGGTGGTATTCAGCAGGTTCTGACCAGTTCTGGAGAACTGGTAGCAGAAATTTTGAGTACTTCGGAGAACCGGCAAATACCATCTCTGACTGAAGATTTTACAGTATCGTTCCCCTGCCACACCCACTAAGCCACACCCACAGAACCCGTAGTTAAAATTTTTTGAATCCCACCACTGATCAGAACATTTTGTTTGAGTGGAGATAGTGTCTATGTAGTGGAGGAACAACTGAAACACTGAAACACATTGTATTATCCAACTCTATTATTCTATGTTCTGTTTTGTACTGCTCCCTCTCTGTTGATGCTTGCAAGAAATCCTTATTCTCATTCCTCACCAGGCAACCTTGTAGGACCAATTCCTTCTACCTCAAATTGTTACTACCAGATCAAACTAATTCAGTTTCGATGACTATAGCCAAATACTGTGCAGTACACCATAACATCTCTTCAGACCTCTCTTAAGCATTCCCCTCTAACTATTTCAGATGCAGCTGTTAGTTTAGTCACTATTTTATAATATTTCATAGCTCTGTCTTATTTTCATTAATAGTTGCCAGAGTCATTTTAATAATGTACATAAATAATCTTTATAGTTGGATTCTAACTTTCTAAACCTTAATCATTCTTTTATATATTATTATTATTCTTAATACATTACCTCACCTCATTTTCTCTTAGATGTAATATTAATATTACAGTTTTTCCATGGTTCTATATTTTAGTTGGTAATATTCTGTTATTCTAAACAATCATTTATTTGCTTTATTTCCAATGGCAAAATGCCTTACTATTTTAATTTTTATGCCTAAATTTTTTAAACTTATAATTTTAGTTGTATTGCCAAAAGATTTTATAGCTTGTTTTCTTCTAGTCAATTTTTATGGCATATAGGCTACATTAATATTCAGTGAATTAAATGTGGCTCTGTTTTTCAAAGATGTATTTTGAAAGTCAATGACCGAAATAAAATGACTGACTAGGCTTTACTGATCTCCCTTCCATTGCAAATTCAACCTCCAGGCACATTGTCCTGCTGCAATTTAAAAGTAATATTTTCTTCTTATATCCCTGGAATACTCATGTCTGTTTTAGTTAACCATAGGAGTTCATTGATGGCTTCACAAGGAAGGAAAATTTTTTCAGTTGAAGCATTAGTTGTCATTTCCTCTAGAACTCCCAGGACCTTTCTTGATTCATCTGCATTAAGTAACAACATTTTACACATAGATAAAACTTTTAGCCAAAAGTTACCACAGCACTTATGGTAAACGAAAGATCCAGAAATTTTGATAGTGCAAAGTAGTTGGCAAGAACGGAATTGTTATTTTAAAAGTGAGTCTTGTGTTTACATTTATTTATTTATGGTATGGAATATCATACATGGACTAGCAATATAAATTAACATTTCAACTACATTAGTGGAACCCAATAAAATATAAACGTTAAAAAGATCTATGTTCAAATATAGGCCATCTAACCATTGAATCACAGTATTGTTTATATTAAAAGAATCAGATCCTCGATTAGTATATACCCTCAGTTTACTGCCAGTCATGATACGATCAACCGTTTGATGTATGACACTGAGGGGAGGATACTATGGCCCATTTATATAGAGAATCAAGGCAGATGCCATGTTTCAATATATATGTCAGACACCAAATTTATATATCAATATCTATATCATCTATATCTATACATCTATATCTATATCATCTCTCTCTCTCTCTCTCTCTCTCTCTCTCTCCTTTTCTTAAGATGCCATATCCACAGGACTAGGAGCCGCTTTGTAGCTGCAGATGTTCCACTGGTTTCATTTAGAAAAAGCACTTTACATTCTTCCCTGGCGATACATTCTGAAGATAACAGACACTTGAGGAAAGATTGAGAGGAGAGTCATTACACCAATTGCTTGTTTAGTGCCCATCTCAGTTGGTTACCATTTGCAAATAATGATGGTAATTTAAAATTTTCTGGTCAATGTGTGCATTTATGGCCAAATTTCATAGGTCTGACAACACACATAAGAGTGAGTATACCCCTTGTGTAACAGTATGAAAATTTTATCTGAATGTGGTTAGCACTATCAGTAATCTTCACAGCGGCATTCTCTCTTTCTCTCTCTCCCTCTCCCTTTCTCAATCACATGTTCATTTATGACCATTTTGCTTAAAGACCTGATTGATGAAATGGAACTCAGTCACTAAATGAAGAGTGGGTGTATAAATTATCCATGCATAAATACATTTTCAAATGTATATCTAAAATCCCTCCTAAAATGACCTGGGTATTATACAAAGATGTTGGTGAGTTTTCTTTGCTTTGTGATAGTGAAACAAAACCTACTTTGATGTTTCTTCTGACACAGAAGTCTTGCTCTCAGAAACATATTCTTGGTTCCTCTCTAGACTGGGAAAACATTTGTGATTCTTTGATGGCTGTATTATGTAATGATTTGGCTGCAGTTTATTTTACTTGTGTGGGTTTAAACAAATAGGTGTTAACTTCATATTGATCAGTTGTAAATAGACAAGAAGTGCATTTGGCAAAGTGAGGATTTGACTCTGAGACATTTATCTTATTAATGCAGATCATTTTCTATTTTTCTGGAAGGCAAGAACTAGCTTCTTATAATTTATTTTTGTAACCAAGAAATAGCAGCTGTTGTTTTGATTTCTCTGAAGAACTCCCCATCATACAGTTGCTGAAACATTTAAGGAATAATGGTACCAAATGGCGTTACACTCCTTAATAATGTTAATGTGCATCTGTCACAGAGGCAGCTTGCTCAAAATTCCTGAATACCATCCCAAAGACTTAACTGGATTGATATTTCTTTTATTGAAATCACATTAAAATAATTTTTCTCAGCATCTACATACCAAGCCACACTTCATTTAATTGTGTGAAAAATTTTAGCCATAAATTTGAATGGAAGCAACACTGTGCAACAGGTGGCTTGGTGAATGGAATATTCACAATGTTCCATATAGAAACCAGCACATACAAAACAGCATGTACAGTATTTATGGAACATGTATCTTTTAAAAATAGATAAATAAAATAACACCTTTTAGGTTTCTCTAAGGGAGAACATTGAGACTCATCACACTGAAAAAAATATAGATCAGGGAACATAAGGTTTTATAAGTATTCAGCTTTTTTTTCTTGTTTTTGTTTGTTTGTTTCTATCACAGGAACATATAAGAAATTCACATATACCGATACATGACACAGAATGTTCATTGGTGATCCCTGGGAATCCCTCGATTAAACCGCTAGAAGAATACTACCTAGCAAATACTCAGCTGACCAGAGTAAACCCTTCAAATCCATCTTAATTTCCATTATGCTCCCACATTTCTTCCCTCCTCTTGTGACTCAACAGCAGGAGCTTGGGTGTGGGTGTAGAATCACCATAGGATCATTTGACTGAGTACTTGAAAAAGGAGTATCCCTTGAGGTATTGGTTTGAGACCAAGCCAGCCTTTCCGTTATAGAATTACAGAACAACAGGGTTGGGAGGGACTTGGATGTCTTCTGGACCAACCTGAAAGTCATCACTAGCATAGGTTTTCAGCCAAGGAAATAACAGGAAATGATTTGAATTGTATGGAAATTTGATGAGCCTGAGCATGAAAATAAGGCCAACTTATCTGAAAGATCTCCCTGGGAATAAAGGAAACACCAATGTGCAAACTTGGCCTTCAAAGACACCCCAGCTAGGACGTTATAATCTGGGAAGAGACTGAAGAATACCAACCGGAAGTCCAAATCCCTCTATTGCTGTTGTTAAGTATGGTCGGTGGGTCCCATTGAGAGACGAGGCTCAAGTAGTAAACAACAGCTCTTTATTAAGGAGGCAGATTCTGAGACAACTAGCCTAGCCGCGGCAGCCCTTTTTATAGAGCTGGCTGCGGCTAGGCAGCCTATGACAGTCTTTTGAGCTTGCCGCGCTTGGTTTTACCCAATCGCGGCAAACCCCATACGAACCAATCAGGAATGCTTATATCGTCCAGTCATGGCCCGGCTCTTCCGGACCAATAGGAATGCAGGTCTACAAGCCTGCTAGTATGGAACAGCTGTGGTCATCTTATTCGTCTCCGTCATATTCAATCCTATCTGAAGAATAATCTTTTTTTAAAAGTGGGGGCGGGGGGAGATTAAAAGATGTACTTGTCTTTAAAGTAAATAAACCCCAGCTAGAAGGATATGAGGACTGGCAAAATATAACCATTTCCTAAATATAGGATGACTTGTATAAAACTCAACAGAGAAATTTTTTTTCTCTTGAGATGCCATTCTTCTTCACAACAGGAACAGGAAAAGCATATTTCACCGGCAAAAGATTGACTTAAAATTATATTTATGGCTTAAAACTGTGTAAGGTGAGAATATAAAATGGAAGCACTAAGCCATCTTTAGATTATAGTTGCTACAATACAGACAAGATAGATGGAAAAGGCCATCACAGGAATATTTTCATAGATCTCCCAAACCCAAGAACTGGCCCTAACCATGCAAGCTTGCCAGCTATTATTTTTATTGGCAGACCTGATTATTATTTTGACAGTAAGTTGTAATTGATATATGGTCCCGTTACCAATTACAATCTATCCCAGGTTAAGCATTGTCTAAACGCTTGCTGATTTCAGCAGAAATGTTTAAGCACAATATTAATAGGCCTCATTTTGGCTGAACTGCATGTATTTTAAATGAGTTTGATTCCCAGCAACTTAGAACGCTCATTTTACACATGTTTGGGACTATTAAAAAATGGATGTGCGGAAGAGCGAATTAGTTTCCTTAGAACCAATACCGTGCCAATTTTTATGGCAGTGAGAGTTTTCTATTAGTCAGACACAAGGAGGGCTACAAAGAAAAACAACACTTCATTTGTCTGTAAGTCCAAAAGCCTGCTGAGCATTTTAATGTCAAATCAGTTCAGCCGGTCTAATTGATTCTACACTAATGGGGGCAATGTAATTTATTTGCAGCCCAGCAATGCTTAGTTGAGAGTGAAAACCTTTCATTGCAACAGCTCTTTTAGTCTACAGTATAATAAAGGGAATGCCGAACATTTCTGGAGTTTCTTTATATTTCTACAAATAAAATAAAATAAAAGCATGTGATGCCAATTAGGTTGTCCAGGATTTAGGATGCCCTCTTAGTAGACCCAAGATGTGCCTGGACAAAATGAAGGAAGCTTTGGAGAGAAACAAAACATTAGCTATAAAATGGAATGAGGCACTTTCAGTTTATATTTGTGAGGGAACAGACAGAGATGCATTAGATGCAGGA
This sequence comes from Pseudonaja textilis, assembly GCF_049901715.1. NCBI lineage: Eukaryota > Metazoa > Chordata > Lepidosauria > Squamata > Elapidae > Pseudonaja > Pseudonaja textilis. The sequence continues at coordinate 174,549,332 of NC_141991.1, forward strand.
TGCAGGATGCAGTTAGAGTTGGCAGTTCCTATGCTGCATGTAGCCAACAAATAGATAAATAAACAAAAGTCCTATCAAATTTAGGTGGCAAATCACTGAGAAATGGAAGCAAGATTTGCCAGTATCTCTTTAGAGGAGGAAATAAGCATGGTATGTAATCTTTTGTTTAGGTTTACAGTCTTCCAAACAAAGGAATCTCTTGGCAGAAAAAACACAATTCCAATTCTGCTCTGATTAAAACAGTGGCAGCCAAAGAGGTGTCTGCCCCTGCTGCAGATTGACTAAGCGTTCCCCAACCTAATTTCTCTGCAGATAATTGCATGCGTTGGTAAACCTCGTTTATTTTCGGGTTGGCAGTGTCACGGGTTGTTACCCATGGGCTTTTTTATTTTGTTTTGGCTTACTTATATTCTCACCTTTCTGAAGCATCACAGGCTGCCCAAATATCTATAGTCAGAACAAACCATATATTGGGATATGTGTCCACTGAAGAGGGTCAGGTGTCTACTGAGATTCTCAATCATTCAGGTCTCAGATGTCCCTGAGGTGCTTTTACAAAAGGCAACTGGACTTTCTTGGTTTTTTTTTTCCCCTTCGAAAATGTTTCACTTCTCATCCAAGAAGCTTCTTCAGTTCTGAAGAGGGATACCTTCACCTGCTGAAAAATTGAGTATAATTCTCTGAATCATGATAATATTGTTGAACGCCCAAATCTTTATCTTTGCTGCAATGGATTCTTGAGGAGCTCTTCCACGATCATCTACATTCTATTGCAAACCTCCTAATTTACCATCCACACATTTCCTACCATCCCTCCACTACAAATCGGAGATGGATGATAAAGGAGAATATATTATTCCACAGTCTGGGGCCTTATAACTTTTATGCCTTTTTAGCTTAGAGAGAAATTTGCTCCTGAAATGTGCCTTGTTCAAAATAAGCACAGGGCCCAATGGCCTTCTGGAGCCTGCGGTACATAGCTGAAAGGATATTTTGAAGAATGGAGTGTAATTACTCTTAGAACATTTCTTACAGGGAATATTTTGCCTGAGCCAGTTATGATTCAACTTTTATATTAGCTTTGATGACTGGTTCTTATGCTCTTGAACTAATTTCTGCACTATAGAAGTAATTTCAGAGCGGCCATATTATTCGTGGCTAGAATTATTGCTGTTCCCTGGCTATTTATCTATTAATGTGAACCTTTTGCGAAGTCAAAAGGGGATCCAGTGTTCTTTTTTCTTCTCTTTAGTTGAAATTTCTAAAATAAAGCATATTGATAAGTGCTAAATAAATTCTATCCTCTCAGTTATTTTTGTTTTACTGCACAGTTGCTATGAAAATGAAATAATCCATTGTAAGCATGAATGATTGTTTGGCAAAAATAAGTTATTTTAAAATAGGGCTGGTGACACCTGCCATGTGTTAAAATGGAAATAATATGTGAATAAATGCCCAGTTCTTCCTTATTAATTGGGGGAAAACAATGCCAGTTATGTGATTTTATAGAGGTAAGGAAAAAAGAAAATGATTCATGAAAATTTTCACATATACAGAAATCTTGGACCACTGTGTTGGAAGCACTGAAAGAGCAATTGTTTGAAAATTATTTAGATATCCATATGGAGAAACTGAATACTATAGCATATGAATATGTTTCCTCTTAAATATTGTGGTACACTATTCTCCAGTAAGGAAAAGACTACAATAGGGGAGTCCAACCTTGACAACTTTAAGATTTGTGTACTTCAACTCCCAGAATTCCCCAGCTACCAACACTTACCAAGGTTGGACACTCCTGGACTAGAATTACATGAGATCCCCTCCATGGAGCAAACCTAGCCAGCCCCACTATACACTTCTTTCTATATTCGCCTTCTCTACAGAGAAGAAAGATTTCATTTTGTTTTCAGATGAACTCTTAAGTTTTCTAAAAACACCAAAGATGATGTAAAATGAACCATACAAGGCCACCTCATTCTCAACAACTCTGGGCAGCTTGCAATTTAAAAAGCAATGAACAATAAATACAGATCACATTTATCCAGAAGATAAACTATACACACTAACAATATCTTTCAAGGGTTCAAGAACCACGCTATCCTAAGACCTAGAAGAATATGTCTTTCTCAACATCATAAGACGTAAGCCATCTCTGGGTGGGATGCTAGCAGAGAATAGATAATACATTGATCCCTATAATTATTTAATCAAAGGAATCTAAGCCATGCCCTATCTGTCAAATCTTACCAGATGGGCGGAAATCTTGCAGACAGGTGATCTCTCAAACACTGGACTCTATGCCATGGAAGGATTTATAAATGATAAAATGCAATTAGTGCAGTTTGCAGTAGTGTCACATAGGCATATATTTGTTGCCCCAAATAATCCATGTACGAAGTGACTAGAGCATAAATGCCTGTCTGAAGAGCCTCCTGTCTATGAAAAAATATGAATGGTGCAAAAGATTAATCTCTTCGCCATAGTTGTCACCTGTTCCTTGAGAAGGAACTGCAAGTCCAAAGCAACCACCAGATTGATATCAACCTGAAACCTAGGAAAGTATATTTCCTAAAAATCAACTTTAGCCAGTTTCTAAATATGAGGCTTCTTTTTTCTTCAATTGGTATTATATTTCCACGCTTTTCAGTGTTCAATGCCTGGAGGGGCTGTTAGAATAGCCATGCTATTTAGACCCTGAACAACAAAGCTGCAGCATGTTAGTTCAAAGAATAGTTCCAAAGATGAAAAGTAGACTAATTAGCCCCCTGAACTTTTTACCCAGGATTTGAAATTCAAAGGAAAAGAAAAGGCATTATTTCCCAACAACACATGTGTTTGTTTCTGTCATGTCTCATCTTTGTCCTATATTTCAAAAGGCGAATCTATTAATCCATGGAGTGATATAAAGTAGAAAAAGAGGAAAATTCATTCAGTTTACATTGAAATTTCCTAATTCATGCTTGCCATTAACTAAAATACAGCTCACTCAAAATCTGCCTTTTTCCATCAGCACAAAGAAAAATGTGCACATTTCTTCAGATTATATATAGAGAATTACTTGCAATCTCATGAATGCTAGGAAATAAAAATATTGCTAAATCTATATTTGTGCAATTATGCATATAGGACTATTGTATATCACACCCAGAATCCTTTCTTGTGAGACAGACAACTATAGATTTTTATTAGTAAATATAAATAAATATATTTGGATAAACCCATAGAAAAACATGTACAAGATTTTAATATAACATTGGCAAATCTATCACCAACATTTCCCCTAATCTTTTCATGTACTGTATATTTCAGCTCTTCACTTTTTCATCTCTTTGAATCAATGGAAACCACTGAACTCATATAAAGCATAAACCATCGATAGTTGTGGAAACTCAGTTCAACCGGGTCTACATTAAATCCAATAACTTTTAGCATAAGAGAGATATAAAATAACATTTCAAATGGAAATTAAATAGGAAGTTAATCACAGAATACTTTATCTACCTCTAGCCATTCACAGATCTCACAGACACTGAAGCAGATTGTGATCCTTTTGATCAGGACGGAGAATCTGTTCAATGATAATGGCTAGTAACAATATGAGTTGTAGTTCACTATCAAGAGTAATTCGCCAGACACTTTAATGACTTTTATTATCATCAGAGACTGAAGCAAATCTATCTGCAACCTTCCAGATATCGTTGGATTCCAATTCCCTGAGGTATAGCATCTGAAAAGGGTCAACTTTCCTCACTCTTTGTGTTTCTTTTTCCTTCCATACATGGTGCTTCTGTACATGACATTTCCACCTCATAAGACTTGAAGAGAATCATACTTTTGGCGATATTCTGAGAATGGTGCTATCTGACATGATGACTATCTTCATCTTAAATTCTGCTAGGTAAAACTTTGGAATCTGTTTCATTCAGTTTGGCAAATATTGAGTGACAGTTAAAAGATGGCTCTTATCTTCCTAGGAATGTTGGCACTCAAATTCTTCCTCTGAAGGGTCATTGGGATTTTTTAAGGGTCGGTTGGTTGTCATTAATGCTTAGCATTTTCTGCATCTTCCTTTCTTTCTTAAAGTGAGCTTTGAAAACACAGGAATTTTGTCAGGACTGGAATCTGCTCCAGATGGGAAATAGAGATGATAAACAGCTCATCATGCTTGTAAACAAAGAGCACAACATTGAACTGAATTCAAATAGGCATCTGTTTACACTCCAGCACTTTCCTGTGGGAAATCAAGTAGTGTTATAAGGCATTTCTGTCATGGAAGAATTATACAGGCCTCTGGGGATGGAAAAATAGCCCCTTCCTGATCCTGAGAACTAAATTTGGCGAGCAAACATTAAATTCTTCCTCTTTCTCTCCTTTAGTTACTGAGGACTCACCTTTCAGAGTCCTTAGAAATGTTTGTCTAGAGGAACCATTTGCACTTCAAAAGATGCCCTTGTGCAATTAAATACATGCCCTTGGTTTCAAAGTCTCCTCCAAAAAACGTGCTTACCTTTGGTATCATTTTGAAAACCAGGACAATTCTTAGCATATAATCAACCCTCAGTTTCTTTTGCAAAACTGCTGTAATCTCAGAGGGCTGATCATTATGCAAATGTGTTTAAAGGGCTATAAAATCTTTGCTTTGGCAATGGAGAACCAAAGCAATTCGGGTCCTTGTTGTAGGATATTCTGTAAGGTATTCTGTAGTGGACTATAAGAACAAGTACATACAACTATGTTAACTCCATCTGCGAGAACAATGTTATTGTTAAATATTGAAAGCACCACATCTACTCTCCTTGTTTCTTACTGAATAAATAATTTGCTCTCTTGGACTCTTAGCTAATTGGGATTCTGAAGAGCATTTGAAGTACACTGCAGCACATCTTGTAACACATCCTATTGTTTCCTTTCCTCAATGGAAGGTGGAAGCCAACATTACATCTGTCTTCTGTCTCCAACACCAACACAAGAAAATATTTATAGTTCAGGGCTGAACTGTAAGGTTCTTGATGATCTCTCAGCTAGTGATTTTCTTTCAAACATTTCATCACCAAACTAGATAACATTATCAATGTCTGATGATGTCACTTAGCACTGATGATATTATCTATTTTGGCAAAGAGATGCCCACAAGCTGAGACTGCACCAAAGACCTCACAGTCGCACACCTCCAATGTTCTGCCTTGAATGATCTCACAACTACCTATACCAAAATGTGATGACATAACAGGGAGGAAGTTTACATACTCTATATCTGAATGTTGTCTAAACACTATAATGGGATTCTTGTGTTAATTTCTACCCACTTTATAAGAAAAACTGTACTGAAATATTGTACGGCACCATGTCACTATATTTTATTATAAGCACATACACTTGAGAAGAGAATTTTTAAAATACCTCAATGGATTTCAAAGAAGTTTCCTCTGGATATGAAAATGGGAAACTATGTCAAATTGTGTCATTTTAAAAGCTTAAATATTTTAATCTTCAAATCCTTTCTTCCTGAAACTGTCTTTCTCCAATTGGTCTTTTTTTTTTTTTCGGGGTGGGGGGCAGGAGACAGGTAAGAGTGTGGGTAAAGAAAATACTGTATATTAAAAGGAAAAAGCAATCAAATATTGCTTCCTTTTCCACACTAGATATTCCACTCCTTTCTGATGAAAACAGACATAACATTTTCACAGTAATAGGAATGATTTACTGCTATCTGTCCAAAATACTATTCTTCTCAAAAAATCAAGCTCTAAACTAGCTGCCACTGGGTTATGTTGTATTCTAACACCTTTTATCCTAATTCACTGTAATCTCAATTCACTGTGCTGGTTTCTGGTTTTACAAATGTGAAGCAGGAATACCCAGTATCTATGTTCCCACAGTGTCTTATTGTAGATACTAAATCAGCCCCTTGTCTGGCTTTGCAGAATACACTGAACAATAAGCTAGCTAAATTCAAATAACGGATTAAGCTGCACAAAGAGAAAAAAAAGACTGTGTCTAACCAAGTTTAGCACCTTGCATAAATGCATCTGATAATGAACCGACTTGTTAAGCATGCTTTGTACATTACTATACTAACATGCCTGTATTATAACCAGAACACGTACCTATTGTTTCTGAAGTATTTTTTTTCTTTGTGATAAGACTAAATGTTTTCCCTGTTCAGTTATGCCTGGCTCTAGGGGGCAGTGCTCATCTCTAATTTTTAGCCAAGGGAGCCAGCCTCGTCCAAAGACATTTCCATGGACACGTGACCAGCAGGACTATATGCCAAGGCGCATGGAATGCTGTTACTTTCCCACCAAAGTGAAACCTATTGTGAAACCAAAGTGCCATGGTGGCACAGTGGTTAGAATGCAGTGCTGCAGGCTACTTCTGCTGACTGCCGGCTGCCCACGATTTGGCAGTTCAAATCTCACCAGGCACAAGGTTGACTCAGCCTTCCATCCTTCCGGGGTGGGTAAAATGAGGACCCAGATTGTTGGGGGCAATGTGCTGACTCTGTAAACTGCTTAGAGAGGGCTGTAAAGCACTGTGAAGCAGTATAGATGTCTAAGTGCTATTACTATTTATCTACTTGCATTTTCATGCTTTCAAACTGCTAGATGGGCAGGAGCTGAGGCAAGAACGTCCCTGTCATGCGGCTCTCCCTTTCCAGCTGACAAACTCAGCGTCTTTAATTGCTGAGCCATTGCAACACACGCAAACATTTTTTTTCTTAAAAATAAGGATTATTTACAACATAAAATTAATATGGCATTTTTTACAAAAATCTGAATGGCAGGCAAGCAGGCATAAAACCAAATCCATTTCTTGAGATGGGTATTGTTTCTGTTGTGAACCTGGAAAGGAGAGGGGTTTGTAGCACAGGCAAGACTTTTTTCTGCACTGAATTTGATTTGCCTTTGTCTTTCTTTTCCTTCAAACTGAAACACAAAGGCTAGAAATCACAAGCACTTGCCGGATGGGGAAAAATACGACTGATAAGGGAATAACAGTTCAATCCTTTCCCTGTTTTCTGTTTCCCTCATTCCCTACCCTTGCAGCCTCTTTACCCTAATGCAGGGGTGTCAAACTCAAGTTGTCACATCATCATCATGTGAAGTTTCGGGACTTTTTCCCCCTTTGCTAAACCAGGCTTGGCTGTGGCCAGCATTTGATACATCCGGCCATGGGCCAAGAGTTTGATAGCCCTGCCCTAATGGGAAGCAATCATGAATCTAGCAGAGAAGGGTATGCAAACGTTTCCTTAGATACTTCAGATGGTTGCATACATAGATCTTCAGCCTTTGAAAAATCATTAATTATTATTATGTGGATGATCCTTAACTTATAACCATTCATTTGAAGTTTTAATGGCGCTGAAAAAAAAAGGAACTTATGACCTGTATTTGCACTTATGGCTGTTGCAGCGTCTCTGCTATTACATGATCAAAATTTGGGCCCTTGGCAAACAGCACGGAATTATATAAAGACTGCATCATCCCAGGATCACAAGATTGTCACCTGTAACTTTCTAGCCATTTCCAACAAGAAAAGTCAATGGGGGAAGCCAGATTTGCTTAACAACTATATGCTTCACTTAACAACAATGGTGATTCATTTAACGAACATGGGGAAATGTCATAAAATCAGGCATGACTCACTTAACAATTGGTTCACTTAGCAATGGAAATTCTGGTCCTAGTTGTGGCCGTAAATTGTACATATTTTTAAAAAAGATAATAAAGTTATCTTATCTTTCCTATAAATATACAAAAATGCTGATCAAACCTACAGTAGTAAAGTTGCCAAATGCTGAATATGTCCAATTGATTCAAGTACGATGCCCACCTGTTTTGTAAATCTTTTATTCCCTAGGATTTCTTCCACCTGCTTTTCTTTACTGCTTCGGGTTTTAATTTAGATCATAGGAGAATTCTCCCCTGGTACCACCCATTTACTTGATCACTGCTCTGGTTACAAATGCTTTCCCAGACTTTTTGATTTGGTTTGAACGATGGCTAATATGTGTAGCCATTGCAGCCTCAATAAGAACATTTCTAAAGAAGACAAAAAAAAACCCCAATCAGTTATTACTCCTATAAATGAACAGATAATAATTGAAGTACTAAGAAAAGTCTAAGATTTATATTTTCAGCAGCTGCGTGAAGAAAATCAATATGAATTTATTATAAATCCCTGTGAAGGAGAGAACATACGTGGCTGTAATGCAGACAATTTCAAGTATGCTACCTTTTTTTTTTTTTTAAGTTACCAGTATTTGCCACTTCCAAAGTTTACTGATGGTAGAAAGATAGTCGGTGCATCTAACCTGGATTCTTAATGCAGACCTTGATAACTATCAGAACACAGAATAACAGAGACAGATGTGGTCTTGGAAGTCTTCTAATCCAGCCTTCTGCTCAAGCAGGAGACCCTCTACCATTTCATAGTCCAGTCTCTTCTTAAAAGCCTCCAGTGATGGAGCCTCCACAGGTTCTAAAGGCAAGGCACTGATAAATTGCTTTCGCTGTTAAGAAATTTATTTTTTAGTTCTAGGGTGCTTCTTTCCTTGATTAGTTTCTATCTGTTCTGGACTAGCAGGCTCAAAAGCCTGCAACTCTGATTGGCCCGCGAATAGCAGATCGTGATTGGTCACCGCAGACTGATCCGATGGGCTGCTGCGATTGGCCCAGCCAAGAGCGGCAAACTCAAATCGCCTTCATTGGCTGCCTAGCCGCAGCCAGCGCTATATAAGGGGCTGCTGCGGCTGGGATATTTCGCTCAGATCTGAAGTCACTAATAAAGAGCTGTTGTTGTTATCTGAGTCTTGCCTCCGTTCTTGAACCATCTTCCCATATCTAACACTATCCATTGTTTCTTGTCTTGCACTAAAGAAAGAGATATTAAAACCACACGAAATTTGGCAAAGATGGGCAAGAGTAGATTAGGATCTGCAGGTGGATCCTTGAGTGATTTGCTATAGAGCAGAAAAAAAAATCTGTATTAACAACAACAGCTTTCATGGCTCCCACCTGACTGGTATTTGTATATGTGGCTTCTTATAATACAGTGGTGTCAAACTCATGGCCTGCAGGCCTGATGCATCACGCACTAGCCATGCCCACCCCCAGTTTAGCGAAGGGGGAAATCTGAAAGTGGTTTACCCGTACACTAGAGCAGTGTTTCTCAACCTTGGCAACTTTAAACATGTACAGACTTCTGATTTTTAGAATTCCCTAGCAAGTATTGCATTAGAATGTCTTTGCTATCAATAATGATCTCATTGCACTTTAATAGCTGGCTGGAGACGCTCATTCAGAATATTTTTTTTCTATTTCAAGGTTAAAATAGGCAAAGCTGAATCTTGAAAATTAGAATCATCCCCAGGTAGTGCTTCAAATTTTCTCAGGGTTGGGGAGGAAAGGAGTGGATCCACTCAAATAGGGAGCGGGTATTCTATACTGCTGCATTGCAAGATGTTTTATCATCAAGCCAATTCTGTGTTATTTTTTTTTAATTCAGTTCAAGTGATTTTTTTTTAAAAATATGCAGTTTACCTTCTCAGCCCTCATCCCACTGTCATTTTGACAGGGCTAGACTTTGACAGGTTCCAACCAGGGTTGGGATTCAAATTTTTTAACAACTGGTTCTGTGGGCATGGCTTAGGTGGTGGGCGTGGCTTGGTGGTCATATTATCAGATGGGTGTGGCCAACTCAACATCACTCACATCGAGGCATGCATCTCCTTATCTTGGTCTTTCATGACTGTGGGGATGCTGCAACAGTCGTAAGTGTGAAAAATGGTCATAAGTCTCTTTTTTCAGTGCCATTGTAACCTTGAATGGTCACTCCACACAAGCAAAGTACCAGGAAAGGAGGGGAAAAAAACTCCAGAGATGTTCCTGAGACAGGAAGTCTAGTCCTGCCAAGAATGTAATAAAGGTTAACGGAGAGGCAGTTTCTGTAAGCAACACCAGAATGTTTCCTTCCTGCCTTCCTTACAGGATTAGGCCAGTAATTTTGTCAAACAACCGGTTCTCCGAACTGCTTAGAATGTTAACAACTGGTTCTAGCGAATAGGTGGAAACTGGTAGAATCCCACCCCTGGTTCCATTGTTTGCAATTCTCATCACCTGGTAGAAGAATAAAGGTAAAGGAATACGTAATTTACCTTTACCTCACAGTAAAAAGTATGGAACAAATATCTTCAGCAATTCTCCGCTGCCATATTTTTTTTCAACTGAGCATTTTATATACAGTACATTAAATAGATTATAGGGCAGCCTTCTCATCTCTACTCACCAAATTCCCAGTCAAAAGCACTGGCTATGCTGGCTTGGAATTCTGGGTTTTACATTCATAACATCCAGCAGACTGCAATATATCTATGTATTTGTGCAGGGCTTCTAAACTGAAGTTTTTAAAAAGTGAATTTGAGCACATGGGGTATTCACAAGGCCTCTCTGCATGAACAACTCCTTAAAGTATCTGCATCTTTCCCCAGAATTATATAGGTGCTCTTCTCAGCCCAGTCTTTTGACCTATTTAATTGCTATTTTTTATTCAGATTTATAAATGCCCATCTCGCAAACTTCTCTGAGTGGCATACAATAAATAATATGTTAAAAGAACTTAAAACAACAGTTAAAACAGGCACAAAGGCAAATAAAAATGACTGAAAGCTGTGCAGTTATATATGTGCTATTTCTGTACTCAGGGGTGCTTAGAATTTTGCCTTCAGTTCTAAAAGGCTCCACAATCTTACCATATGTGTGTGTGGATGCAGTAAGGGGTGTCCTTTGCCAGCTAGCAGCCTTCTTTGAATGCAGTAACGGGTGCTTGCTCTGTTTCTCTACTTTTATTTTAATTGATTTAGTTCTGCCAAGTTTCTGCCCTCTTCTCTCAACTTTACAATTTTCTTTTTATCTTATGCTAATGTTTCCTTACATTGCTTTACAGATAGTCACTACATTTTAATATTCCCCTTCTTTTTTTTCCTGTAAGCTACATAGGGAACACATGTTGCATAGTGGTTTATTAATTACATTCTTCCAATGAATTAACTACAAGTTAATGAGCAATTCTCTAGCATAAGCAGGGTAGCAACCTATGTGCTTCAGAAGTACTTGAAGGGGTGCCATCTAACAGGCACCGGGCCCTTTGATTCCCTACAAGTGTGAAAGCATTAATGTGTTGGTTCCCCGGTCTTGATGATGAAAGAGACTCGGTTAGATCAAGGTGATAGTCGGTTATCCATATGCCAGGAAAATTCTTTTAATCTTCATTTTCAGATTGCAACCAGTGTCCTGAGTCCACCATTGTGATATCTGCTATAGTCATGTGTGTGATATTCTGCTTGCACAGAAGGGGCCTGTTTAGTAAATTACTCCTAGAATAATTAGCTGGTCTGCATTAGACTGCTGTAGACTTTCAGCTTTTTGTCTTGGATTTTAATTCAGAAAGGATTTAAAATCTTTTTAAAATAAAATCTAATGTAATTTGATTGGGGGAAAAAAAGATTTTGCAAATTTAACTCGGAAAGCAGTGCTAGTGCAACCATACCCCATAAATTATAAAGGAATAGGACGGGGTTTGCCTTGCATCGATATGAAAATAGTATCAAAAAGATGAACAATATTTTGTCATAAATGAATATTAAATCAAGGAAAAGCAATATTATAAGATAGGGAGTAGGTTTTCACATCTGTTTAGTGAAATGACTTCAGTATATTGCTGCAGAGACAATAAGTGAAGAGTCAGCATGTATTCATTATCTTATACTGTATCACCCAGAAGTGATTTCTCAAAATTATTGGATGTCTAAACTAGTCTATTTTATTACATAATAAGCTGATAAGGAAAAAAATGAATACTTTTATTCAGACAGGCACTGAATGAGTTCACACAACACATCTAAAGCATGATTTGAATAATGTTTAATTTAGTAGCGTTGCTTACAAACAGTATACTTCTCTCAGAATGGCTTATTTTCCTAGGTCATTAGTAATTATACTAATTATTTGCTGGAAGCCTATTTCCTTAGGAAATATTGAATACTTTTCAGCCCCTTAGTAGCTCGGCCTTGGATCCAGCGACCAGGGGGTGAGGGCTTAGAATACAGGTGTCAGCAACATTTTGAGATGTGCCAAACTCCCTTTCCCACAGGGATGTATTGGCAGGATTTCTTGTGGATTTTTCCCCTCATTCTCTACCCAAATCTGACCCATTTTCAAACTATATCTTGTTTCATCGGCTTTCTCAGCGTGCCAAATGTGGGGCCATTTTGTTCAGTTCTGACAGACTCTTGATTCCCTTTGGAAAATTATTTTCCAACATTCTGCCGGATATGTTTTTTAAAGAGAGCAATAGCCCTTAGACTTACATACCACTCCATTGTGCGTCACAGCAGGAGTCCCCAACCCCGGGTCTGTGGCCCGGTACCAGGCTACAACCTATTCGGAACTGGGCTGTGGGGAAGCATATGTATGCATACAAGCAGCATCTGTGAAAGCAGTGCATGGACATGCGCTAAACCAACCCCTCACCCCTCTTGCCACCGCCTCCATTGGTCTGCCAAGCTGGAAAGGTTAGGGATTGCTGCTTTACAGCACTCTCTGAATGGCTTACAATTGACCCCAATACATTGACCCCAATAATCTGGATCCTCATTTTATCAACCTTGGAAGGATGGGAGGCTGAGTCAACCTCAAGCCCGGGATTGAACTCCAGACTGTGGGCAGAGTTTGCCTGCAATACTGCATTCTAACTACCGTGCCATCAGGGCTCTAAGGAAAATATGCAGAGCAATGATATCTGCAATTCTTTGAATTGTAAGAGTTCTTTGAATCAAATGGCTGGCAAGGAAAAGGGAGAGTGCTTAGAATGGAGGAATCACCAACATGCCAAGCTTCTTCCCAACAGTCGCTCCCATATAAGATATTTTTGAGTTTTTTCTCATAGGGCTACTTGAAGCCCATTTTTAACTCCCATCTTTGTTTCATTCCCATTTGGTTTCATTCCATTCCATTTTCAACAAATGATTTTTACGAATGAAGGGAACTATAAATATCCCAGGATAATGATGTGAAATCTAATTTGGGTCGGTCACTGGGACCAAATATTTGCTCTTCCAAGCTTTCAGACTCTTGCTCGAGCCCATCTTCAGGGAATTTCTCTACTGGAATACGTCCTTTGGGCTTGTCTGTGAGTTGTGTTGATGTGGTGTCTTCCTATTGGCTGATTGGTGAGTTGATGGCTGACAATCGGCTGTCGTTTCCTTGTGCTGACAAGCTCTCGGCTCCTAAGCATTTGATTGGCTGGTGGTAATTCAGCACTCCTGATAACTGACAAGGGGCCTGTTTCCCAGGCTTCAATCACCTCCCTGGCTATCTTTATGCCTGCATGGCCAACGATCTTAGTTGCTGTGAATGTGCATACTTGTTCATTGCAATGTGACACTACCAATGAGTTTGGGTCCCTTCGTCTGACTGCTTGCTTGTTTTTCCTGCAGTCTGTTGGTTAACTTCCTCCCCTTTTGTCCTACATAGTCACAAGGGCAATCCATGCAGGGGATCCAGTATATTACATTGGAAGTATCTCCCCCCCTCCAAACAATCTTTACAATGCATAATTTGTCCTCATATGGTAGCCTCTGGCCAGTATGCAATGCCCACTTGCAGATCTCGGCAGCTGCGTTCTACTGCTTCTGAAATGTTTTTGATGTATGGCAATCATGATTTTTAGTTCAGTCATGCCATGAAACAGTATGATACTGCATATTGCCTATAACAACTCCAGAAGTAATAGAAAATCCCTTAAGTCAACAAAATCCTTGAGTTGAGTGAGTAAGGTGGAGCTCTCGCCTCACAATCAGGAGGCTGTGAGTTAGATCCTAGGTAGAGGCTAATATTTGGAATAGACTCTCCTGCTCAAGCAGGGGGTTGGACTAGATGACCTCCAAGCAGTGGTGGGATTCAAATGTTTTTACTGTTCTGTGGGCGTGGCTTGGTGGACGTGGCAGGGGAAGGATACTGTAAAATCTCCAGTCTGAGGTGGTATTTGCTGGTTCTCCGAACTACACAAAATTTCCACTACCGGTTCTCCAGAACTGTTCAGAACCTGCTGAATACCACCTCTGCCTCCAAGGTACCTTCAAACTCTATTATTCTATGTCTTAAGTGTATAAAGAATCCTACAGCAGACCACAATCCACATAACATAAATGAACTTCTAGTTTCTCAAACAAGGATTCCCTGTTCTCTCGCCTATTTTCCTCCCCATATCTAGATGAAATAGCTTTATCAAAATGAGGCTTGTTTTTAGAGGGAGACAAAATTTACCTCAGCCCTTGAGCAGCCTGAAGAACTGAATAATTTTAATTGTGGATTTTCCATATCCTAGGGCTGAAAACTAGGTCACAATCATCTGCCTATTTTTTTTATACCCCTAGTTCAATCTTTTGAAAGTTCTCTGAAGATTACCCACTGCTGCCATCTACTGCTCTTTGTGTATGTTTTGTGTTTAATTTTTTTTGAATGGATGGCAAAATGTAATCCTAAAAATCATAAAGAATGGCATTTCAATCTCTGTTTACCCATGCTAAACCAGTCTGGATTTTAATAATGTTTTAATAAGGGGACAGCTCTCAAATCCTAACTAACTATCCCAAATCACATTAACTCTAAACTGTCTGGACAGCACATAAACTGTGCTGAACTTATTTTACTGAACAAATCACAATGATTATGTTCACATATATGCTAAACTAAACCACATTATGCCCTAGATCAGAGTCCCCAAACACCAGGCCATGGCGCACTACTGGGCCGCAGCCTGTTTGGAACCAGGTTGCACAGACGATGGGCAAGTGCGCACACAACTCCCCTCACACAAGAAGCAGCCATCTTGTGCTTGTGCACGAAACTTGCGAGCGGCAGCAGCTTGTGCTCATGCATGAAGCTTTCCTCGTGCAAGTGGCGGCTTGTGCTTGTGCATGAAGCTGACTTTGTGCAAGCTGCAGTGTGCAGAAGGGAGAATCATACATACTATGCACTGTGCTATGTACCCCCTCTTGAACAAACTATATCTCTATTTATGAATCAGAAGGAAACAAGGCACCCTTCTATTAAATTCATTTGCCATACAAAATCCTTTTGTGGGGGGTCTAAGCTATCAGTGGGTGCATTCATTGACTGGATTCAGTAATTATAATGACCCACATAGGGCCAATATTTACCAAATGGGCTATATTGAGTAACTGCTAACCACGAAGCCACAAATCATGACTTACATACTAAAATGGCTAGGTTCACATGACATGTTATTCCATAATTGCACAACCTAGATTTCTTGTAAGAAATCAACCATTTTTGGAAATGGTTGCTTTTATAGTTTGGTAGGATAACAGATAGTTAGCATCTTCAGATTCAATATTGCATGTGAATTTCTATTATTTTTTTAATATTCATTTGGGCGGGGCAAATGGCTTTGTGAAACAAAATGCAAATCATGATTAATCATGGTTTGAAGCTGTCCAAGGTTAGTGTTATGATTAGAGCATATTGCATCTTGGTTAATGATGAAAAAGAGATAGCATGGTTGTGAAAGCTAGTAGAGCATTCCTAGTACATAATTTGGAAACTAGAATAATTGGAATTGAAAAGAATTTGAATTTGAGATAGTTATGTACATATGATGATCATATAATAGAGAAAACATATAAGTTGGTTTAGAAAAGAGGATGAATAGATTAAAGATTGTATGGCGAAGTGGACTGCAAATGGATACACCATATGGAAGATATGAACTACCAGGCTGGGTACAGATCATTCCGCAGAAAACCAATCAATGTGGTCACCAAAAGTTCACACTGACTTACTGGCACATAATCATTCTCAATCAGCCTTAAGGAACATCATAGCAATCTAACTATCCTTTGGGGACTGTATGATTTTACCACTAGATGTCATTCTCACTACAGAGTAAAGATTAACTGAACCTGCAGAAGATGGATGCATAACCAATTTCTTAGTTTCTTATCTGAATAACACCCTCCCAGCGAATTACCACTTTGATATAGAGAGAAGGTCCTGAGACCAATGCTGGCACTGGTGGGAGTTGGCAGCAAGGTCATTCTTGCTAGTCAATTTAAAATGTGGGGAAAATCCTAAATGTAAAATGTAAAAAGGGGATAAGAATAGATACAGATAGTGGGAAAGCTAATCTACCTATGAGAAAGAACAGCAAAATCAAGCACAAAAGAATACAGTGTCAAACTATTTTTGTATTGGTACCAAGAAAATTAAATGGACTTTAGGCTGGATTCAAAGGCTAAAATGTGTTTTGAAGAGTATATGGGTGCATGACATGTGGGGCACCTGTGGGGAATACTGTAAAGCAGCTGTTCCTTTCCCTGGGGTCACTCAGGTACCCTCCGCAGTTGATATGCAGTCCTGAGAAAAGACACTGTTAAGGACAATGGTGGGATTCAAAATTTTTTACTACCGGTTCTGTGGGCGTGGCTTGGTGGGCTTAGCAGGGGAAGGATACTGTAAAATCTCCAAGTCAGAGGTGGTATTTGCTGGTTCTCCAAACTATTCAAAATTTCTGCTACCGGTTCTCCAGAACTGGTCAGAACTTGCTGAATACCACCTCTGGTTAAAGTGTAATCACAGATGCTGAAAAATCACGTTTTTTTAAACCAGAATCTCTGCACAGCTGCAATGGTGAAGCATTTAGACAATTTTCAGTATTAGATGTAAGACACACATGCCCACACAGAGAGATTGAAATGTACTTTTACTTACTGAAGCAAAACAACAGTTTCCCTCAATAAATCAGCCCAAAGTCTTGACTCTTTATTTCTATGTTAAAATCTCCAAATTTCCCAGTTTCCCTACATTTCACATTGGAGATAGTTTCTTTTACTTAGCCTCATATGTGGCTTACCCAGTCAATTTAGAATATTTGATGCACTTTATTATGGTTTCAAGGTATGTAAAGAAAGCTCTGAGTGAATTTTTTCAAAAATGCCTGCCATACTTCTCACATATAAGTGAAGTCTTAGAATTATTTGAGTAATTTGTCTTTGAAATATTATGTTTCAGGATTAGAAGTACAGGAAGTACTTATTCAGCAACTACCCCATTCACAGTTACGATAGTGATGAAAAAGTAATTATATAATTATATACTAATTATATAATTAGAGATACACCTTCTATCTTCACCCCAAGGTGGTGGGGGGAAACTTTGGATGTGGCTCTGAGAACTGTTGAGAAAATGACTGCTGAATTGTAAGTTTCAATAGGAGGGATGGAAATGTTTAAAGAAAAATACAAAGAATAATTATATTAATTTGTAAGATAAATTAGTTTCTATTTTGTTTTGGACATAGCCATTATGGATACCTATTCCTAGCTTGACCTCAAAAATCTAACATTGCTCTCCAAAAACAACATATTCCTACACTAGAATCAAGACCAAGGGCATTGGGGTGAGTGGAGAGCAAGAGGAAGGAAATATTGAAACCCGTATTATAACTTTGTGACACAAGCGCGTCTCGTCTTGTGTTTATATTCTGATGTCACACATAACAAACAAATAAATGCTTTATTTTGGCTTTCTGTGAAGACCTCTGATAACAAGGCCTAATAAATGTTATAGAGCAGAGCATTAGGCAGTAACTTTAAGACAAGCAGCCATTTTATGGAATAGCCAAGTAGCTATATCATTACGCGAACCAATTGATATGGAATTGAATTATATATTTTACATCCACTAAAGACTTGGTTTTATTCACTTTATTCCTGACTTTCATGTGGCACTTGGCAAGACATCAGAGAAGTCACTCTGATAAAATGTTCTTTATAGGAGAATCCTAAAAATTACAGCCTGGAACTGAATGCAGCTGTTCCTCTAGTAAGTTTTAAAAGGATTATATTCTGTTTCTCACAAATAAATGGGATTAAAGTTAAATCTAGTATTGCAATAATTGTGCTACTGCTGCCTGATTTATGACTTCACCAAGTGCCATAGTAACAAGGGCTTCTTCACACATTATTTTAAGGTATGGAGTGTGGGGGGGAGAGAAGTATTGATGTACACATAAACTACACTGTAGCTGCAATAAACCTGCTGACAAAGGTAAGCAAATCTGCTTGTCTTAAGTACAATGCACAAATTATTTCTGGAATTCAGAGACAGTTGAGTTCTTCCTATTTATCCTAGGATATCTCAGATGCATCCCTCATTATCTATTTCTGTCCTAAGGTGTCTAAGAACAAGCAGCTCCTCTTTTATTTGATTATTTTAGCCATAGAGCAGGGGTGTCAAACTCAATTTTATTGAGGGCCAGGGGACTGGGGTGGGTGTGGCCAACTCAGAGTCACTCATGTTGGGGGGGGGGGGGCTGTGGTGGCCAAGTGCTAAGGCAGGACTTCCATAAGTCCCACCCTCATTCTCATTATAATGTCCTTCCTTCCTTCCTTCCTTCCTTCCTTCCTTCCTTCTTTCCTTCCTTTTCTTTTTCCTTTCCTCTACATTCTCCTTTCTTCCTTCCCCTCTTTCCTTATTTTTTTCTTCCTTGCTCTCTTCCCATCTTTCCAACTTTTTCTTTGTCTTTCCTCAACAATAATACCAACAAAGGGGGCAAACATAAATGAGCTGTATTGTATCAAATGGTAACATGTAGGAAAGGGGTATGAAGGCATTTGTGTGTTCAAATATCTGGGAAAGCAAAAGAGAGACCCAGAAGAAAGAAAAAAGGAACAGTCCCTAAAAGGAGAAGGCACTGATAACATTGCCCATTCGGGGTAGGCAATGAAGTGTCTCTGCCCTGAGTTGAAAGGAAAAAGAAGAAGTAGTGACAATCAGAGCTTTTAGTTGCTGTAGTCTGGACTAAGCACCAAGGTGGCCATACTGTCAACTCTTTCTGGTATGTAATTTTTAAAATTGGTTTCAGAAACAGTTGGGAGCTGCAGTGCCAAATTGCTCTACATAACTACCTCCCGGACTCTGCCCTATCTTGGGAGCTCTTCTTCTCAGATTTTCCTTTCCTTCCTTTTCTATCTTTCAGTTTTTAACTCCTTCTCATCCTCCTGTTTAGTAACATTTATCTTCATATCAGGAATATTTGCCGTACTTGAAAGCAAAGAACAAATGCCAGAAGATTAGAGGGTTGAAGGTTGATTTTGGAAATCCAGCAAGTAACATTTTTGCCTTTCAGAGAGATTGCATGCTTTCACTCATTTTTTAAAATTTATTTTTCATTTTATTTATTTGTATCCCACCTTTATTATTTTTACAAGTAAGGTGGTAAATATATCCCACACAACCTCCTATTTTCTCCACAACACAATCGATGAAGTGGGTTGGCCTGAGAGAGGGTGACTGGCTCAAAATCACCCAGCTGGCTTTTAATGGCTAAGACAGATTTTGAACTCATGGTCTCCTGCTTTTTAGCCTGGTGCTTTAACCACTATACCAAAGTGACTCTCATTTTTCATCTAAAGGTAAAGATTTCCCTGTCCAGCCATATCCAACTCTAGGGTGTGTTGCTCATCTCTGTTTCTTGGCTGAGGGAGCCAGTATTGTCCGAAGACATTTTCTGTAGTCATATGGCCTGCATGGCCATAAGGCACAAAGAACACTGTTATCTTCCCACCAAAGTGGTACCTATTTATCTACTCGCATTTGCATGCTTTCAAACTCCTAGGTGAGCAGGAGCTGGGCAGGAACAGGAGCTCTCACCATGGCTAAAAATTTACGGAAATGGGAGCTCACTACGTCCAACGGGAACTAGAACATGTCTAAAAGCAACATTCATCTTGTGAAGAGAGAGTAAAGCAGCTTTCCACAATATCTTAATATCCTCCAGAGATGTTGCACTGCAATTCATCAAATTCCAAGCACTAGATTGGCAAGGTCTGTCTTAAAAGAGTTTCTGGCACAGAAGAAAAGACATTTTTAACTTAGAATAGTGAGTTATTAGTCACCTGTCAGGTGGGTTTAGTCTATATAAAAGGGAAAACTCATAAACATGGATGCAGTTGCTGGATTTCATGCTATGCTTGATTACGCCTGTATTTATAATGTAATAGCTTCTGGTGCTTATGTATGATAGTTAAAAGCTAATGTACCACCTAATTAAACCATTAAAATATATTGAAACAGACATGCAAGTGATAAAACAGAAATTGAATAAAACTTGCAGGGAAAAATCAATGGCAGGAGACTGTACCATTCAGAAGCAAATAAATGCTAATATATTCTTAAAACCTTAAAAATAAAAAAGTTGGAGTCGTTCTGAATGCAGACCTAAGGTAAGATCTGATTGGGTGCTGCTTAGCAACCAGATGGAACCAAGAAAGCTGCTTTGGGTAGAGGGGGAAATCACATGTACAGTATATATGTATGTATGCATGCCTGCGTGTACATACGGTATATGTACAATGTTGGTTGCCTGTGGTAAGAAGTTTTCTTTGTGCAGGTTGATTTCAAATTCAAAGCTCGAATCCTCTAATTTGGAGTCCTGTAAAAAAACAGCAAATGTTCAACTATCAGTTTGATGCCTTTTCCTGGTATACATACACACACTATAGTGCAAACTTCTTTCAATGATATCACTGTTTGACACCCTGGAGGATAGAACTTAAAAAAGATCTTGCAATCTTTAAAAAAAAACAAACCCAATATAATATTACCTCCGGTAATACTGATTTGCAAACTAGGGCATACATAACCTTTGCTAGACGAATACTTGAATACAGCTCCGCTGTCTGGAATCCGCACTGTATACCAGACAATTGAGTGAGTCCAGAAGTAATTTACAAGAAGAGTATTACACTCCTCTGTTAACAACAGAATACCCAACACCATCAGGCTTGAGATTCTAGGCTTAGACAACCTTGAACTACGCCGGCTAAGATTGGTCTTAAGCATAGTACATAAAATTATCTGTTACAATATATTACCTGTTAGTGACTATTTTAGCTTTAACAACAATACAAGAGCACACAACCAATATAAACTTTAGTAAACCACTCCAAACTTGATTGCAGGAAGTACGATTTCAGCAACAGAATGGTTAATGTCTGGAACTCACTACCTGCCTCTGTTGTCACCTGCTCAAATCCTCACCCCTTTACCCTCAAACTAACCTCTATGGACCTCACCCCATTCCTAAGAGGTAGACTCACAATAACGAAAATGTAGTCGAGAATAAAAGGGTTAAGATTCCATTGGACTTCCAAATACAAACTGACAAGCATTTAGCCCAAAATGATCCAGACATAACTGTGGTTACAAAGAAACAAATATGAATAATTGACATTGCAGTGGCTAGAAAGAGAATTTCCTATAAAGAGGATGAAACTTGCCTTGTTTCCGACGGATGGTCACATATTTATAGTGGTGATTACATTAGAAAAAATAATAATGTTAGAACTTCTTTCTCATTCATTTAAATGCTTCCAACTCTCCATGATCGTTTGCCAGCATTATTTGTCAATAATGGTTATTTGAGTCCTTATATGTTCATGCTGGCCCTTTTTCCTCCTGTCTTTAACTCCCACCCCCCACTCAACAATCAGGGTTTTCTCCAAAATATATTAAGCTTCATTAGACATGTCTTTGGCGAGCTGTCTTGATGTATTGAATGATTTGTTCTTGTTGTCCAAAGTACTCTCAATAATTTTCTCCAGCACTGCAATACAGAGGCATCAATTTTTCTTCCTTCAGCCTTTCTGACTGAGTTCTGGTTTTTACAACCATATGTTACAACTGGGAAATCTCTGACAATACGTATCTTTGTGGTCAGTGTGAAGTCTCTGCATTTTAATATTGTGTCTAGATTTATTGTTTTTCTCCCAAGTCGCAGACACCTCTTTGTTTCATGGATAGAGTCGACCCCATTGTGAATTTGGAGCTTAGGAAGATAGTCAGCTGTTAATGCAACTTCTTCTATAGACATTCATGATGGATTCGTGTGATCACTTAGCTTTAATTTATTTTATTTTATTTTCTAGTCTTTTCTTTATACCTTCAACAAAAAAGTGTTCATTCTTCCATACCTTCAGCTGCCAAAGTGGTACCATCAGTAATTTTAATTCCAACTTTTGTTTTTTTTCCAATGCACCTTTATTAACAATATGTTCTGCAGGGAATTTGATTATATAGGATGGCATTAAAAAAATTTGATGCAATATTTCCCATTTTAGAATTCAGAATCAGAATAGAGCTGGAAAGGGACCTTGGAGGTCTTCTAGTCTAACCCCCTACTCAAGCAGGAGACCTTATACCATTTCAGAAAAGTCCAGTCTCCTCTTTAAAAAACCCACAACATCTGGTGGCAAGCTGTTCCACTGGTTAATTGTTCCCACTGTTTGGAAGTTTCTCCTTAATCCCAGGTTGCTTCTCTCCTGGATTAGTTTCCATCCATTGTTTCTTGTCCTGCCTTCTGGTGCTTTGGAAAATAAGTTGATCCCCTCCTCTTTGTGGCAACCTCTCAAATACTGGAATACTGCTATCCTGCCCCACAAGTCCTTTTTTCTCCCTCTAGACTAGCCAAACCCAAATCCTGCAACCGTTCTTCGAGTTTCCCATGTCTTCTTATTTTCCCCTTTAGGATTTTCATCCATGGAATTTTTCTTAGACTCTCTCTGAGTTTGTTAAAATCAGCTCTTTTGAAGTTTAAGGCACTGGCTGGATTATTGCTTATGTTTGCATTATATTGAATTCCAATTTGATGTGGTCACTCTCGCCCAAAGTTCCAGAAACTTCAAACTCCCTCTATCACTTCTTCGCTCTTAGTAAGAATCAAATCCAGTATAGCTTTTCCTCTAGTTCCCTCTATGTTTTGGATCACAAAGTTCCAGCTAGGTTGGTTAGGAATTTGTTTGATCTCCAATTTGCTGCAGAGTTTGTCTCTCAGTTGATAGCAGGGTAGTTAAAGTCTCCCGTTACTACTGTCGTATATTTCCTACATACATTTGTTAATTGTTTAACCAAAAGTTCATCTATTTCTTCTGCTTGGTGGGGTGGCCTGTAGTATATGCCTATACAACATTAGTTAGTTAAACCCATTAGTTGCTCCATATTACAGTATAACTGTTGTGCTTTCTAGTCAGCATACACTTGTTTCAATATGCAGATACAGTGGTCCAATGTATTGCCATTTTAACGTGATCTACAGAAGAAGAAGAAGAAGAAGAAGAAGAAGAAGAAGAAGAAGAAGAAGAAGAAGAAGAAGAAGAAGAAGAAGAAGAAGAAGAAGAAGAAGAAGAAGAAGAAGAAGAAGAAGAAGAAGAAGAAGAAGAAGAAGAAGAAGAAGAAGAAGAACTTTATTGTCATTGTACAAGTACAACAAAACTGTGAATGCACCCCAGCAACTGTTCGCAATACAATAAAACCAAAGCACTTAAAAATGAAGATAAGAAAAATAGAGTACCCACGTCTCCATTTGCAATTTGACAGTACAATATCTATGAATATACACAAAATATACATCCAACAATGACTGTAACGCTTAGCCGAGTATAATACACAAGAGATGGATTGTACTGTAATATGTTATTATACATCTGAATGGGGTATTGAGATTTCACATCTTTTCACATCTTAATAAGGTAGTGACTTTGTGTTTATTTGCGGTATGGATGGCCCAGGGAAAGAAACTATTTGTTAGTCTAGTGGTGTGGGATTTTATTGACCTAAAACGCCGTCCAGACGGCAGCAGGTCAAAAAGATAATTGCCAAGGTGTGAGTGGTCTTCTATAATGGCCTTGATTCTGCTTTGGCAGCGGGACCTGGCTAAGTCTTCCAGGGAGGGCAGAGGGCAACCAATGATCTTTTGAGCTGTGTTTATCACCCTCTGTACAGTTTTCCTATCCTCAGCTGTGGAGCCTGCATACCACACACCCAAACAATATGTCAGAGTGTTCTCCACAGAGGCTTAATAGAAAGCCAGCAACAGCTTCTTAATCAGATTGTTCTTCCTGAGAACCCACAGGAAGTGCAACCGCTGCTGAGCTTTCTTCACTATGGCCTTGGTGTTAGGGGACCAGGAGATATCAGCTGAAATATGGATGCCAAGGAATCTGATCATAGGGACAGTTTCCACTCATTCTCCGTTGATGATGAGTGGGATGTGGTCCTGTCCATGTTTCCTGAAGTCCATAATTGGTTTTATGGACAGTCTTGTGTCTTTTCCATTATCAGGTGGATGCTTGCAGCATGGTCCTGGGTATCTCTGCCTTTTCATTGTTGAAATCTGGATTGCAAAGTCTTGGGCATTATCTTCCTAATATGTAAAATAAGTATAGTTTTTTAGTAACCAAAGCATTCTTTAGCCTAGCCTCTTTTTTTCTTTTTTGATATTGGAATAAAGACTGATATTTTCCAGATCTCTGGCCATTGTAGGTTTTTCTATTTCTGTCTTCATCATGCAAGCAACATTTTAACAACATCTTTACTTCTGCTGGTTTTTCATCAATGCCTGGAACTTAGTAGTTAGAAATACTTTCCTTTTTTCTTGTTTTCTTATTTTATTTAAAAGGAAATTAAAATAGAAAACTCCAAAAAAATTAAAAAACACATACCAAACACAAAACAATCAAGACATTTAAAAAGTGCATTGAAAATAAAGAAAAAAATCAAGACAAATGCACATATTATCCCCCCTAATTGAATATTGATTAATGTATTAATCTGATTAGAAATATTATCTAGGGCCCATTTCATTTGATTTTTCAAAACATTTGGCTGTAACGAAGTGGTCATACCTTGGTACACATTAGTGATGTTGGACTCTTTTCATGTTTTTTCTTTTCTTTTCATTCCCACTTCTTTGTGGTATCTTTTTATATTTTCTTTCTCCATTAATTCTTTGTCTTTGTTCTTACCCATCTTTTATGCAAAGTTTCCATCTTAATTTTCTTACATAAATCACCTGTCTTTCCAGTTCAATTGACCTCAGCAGCTTTGCATTCTGTAGGATGCAAAGGAATTCTTCTGCCCAACAATATTGTGATAAATCACCACCAGTTAATTGAAAAAGCAGCTTCACTTGAGAAAGTTTACCTGCTTTGATGATACCTGCAACACCATTAAACATCAACATCTGCCTGATAATGCAGGTCCTTGGGAAAGACTCAATAGGTGGATAAAAATGCCAGTTCCCAACTAAACATCTGGCTGAGAATGTAATAATAATTCACAACCAAGATATAGTCTTGGTTATATGGAAGCTTTGGATAATCTAGTCCTAGACTATTTTAGGAATAAAGATTTGTTAACCCTATATTGCGAAGCTTCTTCTCCAGTAATATTGAATTGTTAACTAGGGCATACAAAACCTTTGCCACACCGATTCTCAAATACAGCTTATCCGCCTGGAACCCGCACTGTATATTGGACATTAACACAATTGAGTGGGTTCAGAGGTATTTCTCGAGAAAAATACTCCACTCCTCTACTCACAATAGAATTCCCTATGCCTTCAGGCTCAAACTGTACCACCTGCAGTCCAATCTAAGCATAGTTCACAAAATTGTCTGCTGTAACATCTTGCCTGTCAACGATTTCTTCAGCTTTAATCACAGTAATACATGGGCAAACAAACGATACAAACTCAAGGTAAACCATTCCAAACTCGATTGCAGAAAATATGATTTTAGCAACAGTGGTCAATGCCTGGAACATCCTACCCAACTCCATTGTTACAGCCTCAACCCCTCACAGCTTCAACTTCAAACTCTCTACCGCAGACCTCACCCCATTCCTAAGTGGTCCTTAAAGGGGGCGTGCATAAGCACCCCAGCGTGCCTACCATCCCTGTCTTACTGTCTCCATTTATCTATATTTACTTCCTTTGTTCTTGTTTAAGTTCATAATTATACTTGTTATCTTGTACATGTTTGACAAACAAACAAATAAATAAAAAATAAAATAAGATTAATATCTTATTTCCATGGATGAACTAGCAGCCAATATGGTTGAGATGGGATACACATGACACTGTCCTATGGTTCTTTTAATCAACATTTGGCATATGCCACAACAGCAGGGTTCACACATTTTAAGCCACACACAAAAATATATCCAAATTTACCCTAATATATGTTTTTGTTTTGATTAAACGTTTCTACAGTAATATATTTTTAACAGTACTCCTGTTGATATTCAGTTCATAGGTTTTTTTCCCCTTCCTGTCTAGAAGGTTGCTATGTCTAGAAGGTTGCTATAGCAACCTTGAAACAACAATTTCACTTTCATTTATATTAGGCTTTTCCATAATGAAAAGCTTTTGCAGCCTCTGTTGTTTCGTGTTATAGTGCATGTGACCTTTTCTTAGTTATGCTCTTTCATTTGCAATGAGAATATAAGTTGGCTGTGCATTTACCAGGTCTGTATTATGGCTACACTTTAAATGTAGAAATTTAAATATTAAAATATCCAAATTTCTCAATCACCGTTGGCTGGGGTTGAAGTCCACACATTGTAAAATGGCTAAGGTTGAGAAACAGTGTCCTAGTGGACCAAATGACTTTTCATGAGCACAGCAAGAAAAAGACATTATTGTTTCTACAACAATGAGAATACCTAAAAATTAGAATAGTTAAAATATTCCTTGTTTCCTGAATTCTTCTTTTAAGGGATCCATTCCTCATTAGATTGAAAGTTTGCTGATGCGGTTAGTTTATTTAGCTGCCACTTGCCTACTTTCCAATGGGGAAAACCATCCTGTAGAGCAGGGGTGTGAAACTCAAGGCCTGTGGGCTGGATGTGGCTAGATCTGGCCATGGGGCTGCCCTGGAAATGGTGAGGTTTGCCCCCACCACCTCGACCCCACCTCTCCTCTCCTCTCCTCACCTCGCCTTGCCTCACCTCGCCCCACAGCAGCACCGACAGCAGGAGCAGCCTTGGGGAGGTAAGCGTGTCCAGGCACCCTCTCAGGGAAGCAGGGGTGGTCTGGTCTGTGGGGTCATGGTACCCCGGGAGCTCGAGAGCCTGCCTCACCCACCTAATAGTCTTACATGCAACTGGCCCTTTAAGGACAACCATAATGCTAAGGTGCCCCTCAGTGAAATTGAGTTTGACACTTCTGCTGTATAGCATTATGCTTATATTCCAAGGGGTCACTACCATCTGATTTGAAAGCAATCCAAAGTTCTTGAGGTCTTCCAGTAGACAACTTGGTCCCATATCTTCCCTCCCTCCCTGAGATCAACAAAAGAAAATGGGGGAATGCCAGAGAAAAAGCAGTAAGGCCATTCTGATTGCTCGAGCTTACAGCACATTCTGACTGGGAGGAAGCTATTCCCCAATAAAATAAAGCATACAAAAGTCAATTATAATAAACTTGTCATGTCCATCACTGATAATAATAATTGGTGAAATAGTCCTAAGGTGGAAGTGTCTATCAAAAAAAAGGAAAAGGAAAAGGAAATGACCACGAGCAAAAGTACTTGACATGAAGGAAGAAGGAGGATAAACTCCATATTTGAATATTCTTTGGGGCTGCTAACATCATGCTTAACAAAAATATTTTGGGAGAAGGAAGTCAACTCTGAGTGGAAAATAATATGGACTTCTTTGGCTGGATTTGTGCTTGTGCTTCCTTTTTGGCTGGATTTGTGCTATGTGGTTTACTTTTGGCTAAGCATTTGATAAAAATCCAGGTGCTGTGCTTTGTAAACCGTAGCATATGCCTTGGTCATTATGGTTTTTCCTGAAGAATATTCCCAGCATTGTGATTTATTCAGTGTAAACGTACTTTACCAAATGGGAACATAGCATAATATGTAAAGCTAATTACCCATGTTCTAGATTTTCTTTGGGGTGGTCAATAACAGCTTTTACAGTACAGATCTAAAATTTCTACCCTATAGTCTATTTTCCTAAAGGAGACAGCTACGTTTGTGGTGCCCTTAACCATTATTCAAAATTGTTCATGATTCCCAGTTCAGCCCTCTCAGTCTTGTGGTTCTTAGTTAAATGCTTCCTATGTGCATGAATGCGCCTGAAGTCATTTTGTTTTAAATTTGCCCCTGCTATTCATATTTTGTGTTTGTGTATAAGTTCTGGTGTCTTCCAGGCCTTAAAAACAACCATCTGACAGAAACCTCCTTTACAATAATATTTTTTTAAAACCTGTCAATTTGAAA
The DNA here is from genome assembly GCF_049901715.1 of Pseudonaja textilis. Classification (NCBI taxonomy): domain Eukaryota; kingdom Metazoa; phylum Chordata; class Lepidosauria; order Squamata; family Elapidae; genus Pseudonaja; species Pseudonaja textilis. The sequence continues at coordinate 174,577,482 of NC_141991.1, forward strand.
ATATGCTTATCAAATAGAGATAGGTCTTAACTGCAAATCTAGAAGATAGAGCCAGCTAAGCTAGATTTTTGTAGTGATTTATGAGCCTTTGTGTCATCTGCATGCAAGATGCCCAGGAAATGAGAAAAAGCAAAATATGTTAGTAAGTCAAGATTGGGGTGGGGTGATAGCAAATTTTAGTTGCTAGAGCAAACAGAGGAATTCTTCCTATATCCAAGAAAAGGTAGGATTTTTTGACATTAAAAGTTACAGCAGATGAATATAAATATTTGTATTGGCAGACTATGATAGTTCTGGAAAAAATAGTCACTTTTCTGTTACAGACATGATAAAATAAAATAGAATAATTCTGGCTCTTTCAATTAATAATGCTTCTGTAAAGTAACTGGCAAGCCAGTTGGGAATATCATTTTACTTTATAGTAGGCAATTAAACTGTTTGGTGTGACTGGCTTTCTCTAGCACAAACTTGATTATAAGGACCCTGTGGGATTATACACTGCTACTGAATAGGATGTTGGAAGGTACTTAATCAAAAGACTGAACCAAGACCTTTCCTTCTGGGTGTGAGATATCAACATAGTTTGGAGAGGCTGCTGATTGTGAACAGTTCCTACATCCTATGAACTACAAATTGCAGTATGCTGGCCTGATAATTTCCTGTGTGACATGGCAGAGAAGTAGTCCCTCTAAGTGGGAAATTCCATATGACTTGTCATGGCTGATAAAAAAGAGCCATTGTAAATTATAAAGGGCAATTTTTATGGGAAGCACTCCATGATTTATAAGCTCTTGTGTGGGGAAAAATGTTGAGCCCATTAAGGTCTCTAGAAGTTATAGAGGCAATAAAGTCACTTGCACATAACACACTGACACACACTACATGCTTGCACACTTCAAATGAACTCTTCCCCAGTTTCCTTCTAATATAATTTCCATCAGGCTTTGCCAACAGAACCGGTGTGTCAGCGCATGGGAGCTGTAATTCAAACCACGTGGAAATCTCAAGCACGGTATTCTTCAACCTGGTTCTGTCCGAATACTTTGGACTTCAGTTCCATGAAAGTCTGCTGAAAACTGGAAGTGGCACAAAGCAAAAAGAGGGCTTGGCTGAGTACATATGTTCCACACGTGTCCTGCTCCAGAAGTTTAATTACACATGATATGAGATCTGATAAAGTGGATAATAGTCCAGAGGTCACTAAACCAACTGCTACTTTTGGTCAAAGATGCAGAAACATATATTCAAAAGGAAATTTAAGTAGTTGTGAACGATATTAATGCTGATATAATGACACCCAAAAAATTCAGATCCATGTCAGTTAATGTTGGGATTTGCAATATGACGTACAATGTTATAAAATCGGAAATACTAAAGGAAACTTTTGAAGAGTGGAGCCAGAAATTAGTAACCTCAGTAGCAACATACAGGTACTTACAACAGTTCATTTAGTGACAGTTCAAAATTACAATGGCACTGAAAAAAAGGGACTTGTGACCATTTTTCACACTTATGACTGTTGCAGCATCCCCATGGTCCTTTGATCAAAATTCAGGTGCTTGGCAACTGACTCATATTTATGGTGGTTGCAGTGTCCCAGTCACATGATCACCTTTTGCAACCTTTTGACGAGCAAAATCAATGGGGAAGCCAGGTTCACTTAACAATCCTATTACTAACTTAACAGCGGCAGTGAATCACTTAACAACTGTGGTAAGGAAGGTCGTAAAATGGAGCAAAACTCACTTAACAAATGTCTCACTTAACAGAAATTTTGGGCTCAGTTGTGGTCGTAATTCGGGGACTACCTGTAGTTACCAGTAATGTCTGCTTCTGTGGATAGACTATGTCTAAAAGATGTTAATGAAGGAATGACGGATGCGGATCAAATTTTATCTGACAAGACAGAAGAAGTATTGAAAGTGGAAATGACAGGCCAAGGGAATTGTTTGGAAAAGGACGCTTGACTGGATATACCAAAGAAACTGGCCGAAGTTTTCAAAACTAAAAAGGAAATACAAAAATGACACGGGAACAAGAATCAAAGAGAAATACAACCCAAGTTCAAATGAAAATAATTCCACCTTTTTTCAGCTTTGTAATTGAATATAAGGCTGGGTGAATGAATCCGTCTTTTGCAGTCTTTTGGATTAATTTGGGTAAAGTGTAAATTCTTCCCAGTCTGAAGAAATCTATGGATTTGCTAAGATCTTCTTTTAAAAAAATTAAACCAATGTAATCTGTCAAATTTAGCCAGCACAGCTGTTTCAAACATGTTACAGCTGACTGTTCTGCAGGTTTAATATAAGATAGAAAGAAGAACCAAAAAATAAGAAAATGGGCCAATTCAGCACCAAAATTTCAATGGAATACATATGGAATCAAATCTATGCTTATTTGCCTAAACAAAACAAGTTTCAAAATCTTTAAATCTCAAGTTCTGTCTACCTTGTGTATGACAACTTTCATAAAAGAAATGGACTGTTCGAAAATGTGAAAAATAAATAAATGCTGATCCATTTCTTTCAAATCCATGCAAAATGGTCCCTCTCTGAATAGCTGTTTTCAGCCTGTACTATTCCAAGCATTTTATCATAGTTAATAGATACTGTACCAGAGAAGAACTTAGTTCTGTCAGGACAATATATAATAAAAAAAATATCTCACAGCAGGCTTCAAAACTGTCAAAACAGCAGCCACAGCAGCCCCTGTGAAACAAGAGCATGAACAAGCCATCTGCAAATTGTAAAGCTTGCCATGTGTCTCACATTTTCAGATATGTTCTTATTTTGATTAGAAGACATAATTTTGACTAGACTCCAGAATAAGTCTATCCGCATTTTCCCTTCATATTATAGAATTGTTTCTCTGTCATACTTGCAGTGAATGGCTCATCTCTTCTTCTTCCTTAAACAAAAGAAATATTTTTTTAAATATTGTCATTGCTGAGACTTACAGTTATTTCAGGAACACTGAAAGTAGGGAAGGACTAGACAGTGAGTTAAATTAATCCTTTTTTCAGCCCAGTCTTTTGCCTTTTCTATAAGGTAGTTATTTATAAAGATTGTAAAATAAATTCATTAATTAGTGACTAACAGAAATCAGTTTAGTACAGCGGTTAAGACACTGGCCTAGCGACCAGGAGACTGCGACTTCTAGTCCCACCTTAGACATGAAATCCTGCTGGGTAGTGGTGGGATTCAATTTTTTTTACTACCGGTTCTGTGGGAATGGTTTGGTGGGCGTGACAGGGGAAGGATACTGTAAAATCTCCAGTCAGAGAGTGGTATTTGCTGGTTCTCCAAGCTACTCAAAATTTCCACTACCGGTTCTCCAGAACTGGTCAGAACCTGCTGAATACCACCTCTGTTGCTGGGTAACCTTGGGCCAGTCACTCACCTCAGCCCAACACATCTCACAGGGTTGTTGTTGTGAGAATAGTAGGAGGAAAAAGAAGTATTATGTATGTTCACTGCCTTATGACAAATTATAATAAATAAATAAAATATATTAAATAAATAAAAAAGTATTGAACCCATATAGAGATTTATAGATACACTGCAATCTGTATTTGTGTGTCCAGATTAAATTAAATTAAATTCAATTTAAATTATTTTAAATTGTAATGTGAAATAATAATGCAAATGCAGTAATTTTACCTGCCTTCAGACAATCTTTATAAGCATTATATTATTTATAAAGGTTATTAGGTTAAATCACTTTCCAAGAAATACACAGGGCAGGACTTACATATCAAAACAACCTCAAAATGGATAAGTATAATAAAAGGAAAAAGAAAAGAAAAATAAAATAACTGAAAGGCCTAAATTACAAATAGGAAAAAATGACCATACTGTTCAAAACTCTTTTATTGAAAAGATTAATTCAAATGTTGACAAGCAACATATGTCAAAAGCTCAAAATTGCAAATCCACTTTAGCTTTCTACTTTGACTGTTGGATGTCCTTTTAGCCAGCTCATACCTTGAAAATCCACAGTTCTTAATTTCTTGATCCATTTTAAATGCAGGGGATATAGCCATGAAAAGCATAGCCATCAATAACATAAAGCAATTTATCCATAATCCTAGAAGCATTTTTCTATTTAGGGAAAATAGTTGTAACAACGTTACATTAGCAGATTTTTTTATTAAGGATATGTTGCAAAAATGTCAGCATGCTAGATTATATTGCACAGTAATATCATGCAAATATTGGAAAAATGTACATGAAAATGTTTATGAAAGTTGATGCAGAACTTTTAAAATGTCATATGTTGATGTTGCGATAGAATATAATTAATGGCTTTTAAAAAAAAATGAGACAGAGAAATTAAAATACAAATATGCATCCTAGTAACAACCTTAGGCTTGCACTTATTTGTTACATTTTTATCTTGCCATTTCAAAACTCCTTTTTTCCCCCATTTTATCTTCAAGACACCTCTATGATATTGACAGAGGGAAAGTGACTGACTCAAAATCACCTCATGAGCTTCATGATTTGAATTTTACATATGAAAACACCTTATGATTGGCACTGACAGCTGGGCATAAGTTATGAAGCAATGAAATGATTTTAACATCACTCAACACACACTCCTTGCTGTCATCCATACCAAGTAAAAACTTAATTCAAAACCCCTTCCTTCCTTGTTTTGCTTTTTTTATTCAGAGCTTCTTCCCTCAAGTTTTGCCCACACATGTCTGAGACTCCTTTTGACCTTCACAGGCATATTTGCAGCCAAGTCCTAGCATCGTGTGAGCATTATTGGAACACAGTAATAATAATAGGTGAACCCTTCTGGCATTCTCTGTTTTGCTTATCATATTGTCAAAACATGGCTTCACTGTAGGGTGCAGCTGCGAAATGGTCAGATCTCTGAAAGCAAGCCAACAAAAATACACAGCGCTGAAATGGAGATGGAGCAAGGACTATAAATTGCAAAAGACATGAGATATTAAAATATTGACATATCCCAAGGCAATCATTCCCACAATGAGCAGGCCAGGGAAGAAAGTCTTGTTGTGCAGTTGGTTTCATAAGCTCAGCTTACAGACACCAGGTCTCAGGCCCCAGGAGGTAGGGATGAACCTTCAGCTTTTTTTTCCTGCCTATGTGTTATAATCCTGTGCTTTCAAGGGCCTTATTTCTAACCTCAGCTGGCTGAGAAGGGTCACTGAAGGAACTCTCACAGCCCATTAGATATAAAGGCTTAATCAGGCTGCATTTGATCCTTGTCTTTCACTGAAAAATCGACACTCATCCAGAGAAGAAAAAGCAGTTAAAGCCTTAGAAACCATGCCCTTTCTGGACTATATGAAATATATTTAACGGGAAGCAAAATGGAAGGCAAGAAAGGCCTTTCTGAAGAAGATGGAATGAGACTAGACTGAACATTGACATGTTCTCCAGATATTTGATCTTCAATTCCCAGAATTCCCCAACTAACATGGTCTTGTTGAGAATTCTAAAACTTCACCTAAAGATAGCCAGGAGGAAAAAAAATTGCTCAGTGAATATAACTTGAACCAATGTGTAGAAATTCAGGGGGGCTGCTTTTAGATTAAGCAAAGGGGAAATATTCCTAATCCTGGGACTTGTGCAACAATGGAAAAGATTTCCTGAGCTTTTCTCCACTTGAGGTATTTGAGCAAAATGTGGACAGTGCTTCTACTGTGTTGAGCAATCAATGACTCTGTATCATTCATCTGTTTTCATCTCTAACTTCTAGAAACTTTTTTCAGTGGGACCAATCTTAAAGTCTGTGAAAATAATAGTCCAAAACAAGTAGAAGACATCAAGTAATTTATTTCTCGATGTAGCTGATTTCTAAAATGTTTCCGGATCTATTACTTCTCACTCCCAATACTTTTCTTGATAAAATGCACTAACAGCAAAAAACCAGTATGGAGAAAGGAGTTTCAAAACCATTTACTTTTCTATTTTTTCCTCTAGAAAAGAATTTCCTCCTGGGGTGTTTTCCTTCTTATACAAATGACATCTTTTAAAAAGTCTGGATGTACCAAGAGCTTTATTTTTGTGGAGAAGAATGAATTATTCTTCCCTGTCAATTTCCCACTTGAAAATCATTCTAAGAAATGCATTGTTCAGACTTAGGACCTCTGCATATTGATTAAAGGTAATTATTGATCTATATGCAGATATCTCTGCAAGGCTCAATACAATCCTATGTATTGACCTCTTGATGAGTTTCTAATCTATGATTAAAGCAGTTTCACAGCATTTTATTTAATTCTGGGTTTCATGTTGTTTTTCCTCCTTCTAGTTTTTAGCAGACTGAAATAAGTTCAATTTTGAGTCTATATGATTGTGCATGATGTTTTTTTTTAAATATTGTAGACATATTTGGTAGCTTCTAAGTTTGAACAAATAACTTAAAAGCTGGTGCCGCTACAACAGTTTGAATGACCAATAGGAAGAATAAAATCCTTTTCAAAATCTTGCTTAAAAGAGAATTTCATTTAAAAGATACAATTATAAATTTTAAAGTATGAAAAACAGTGTTTTTCTAACTAAAGCCTAGCATGAAGAATATTGCATTTGAAAATAGAATGGATCTAGCGAGGTAAATAAAGTAAATGATTGACAAGGATGAAAAGGTCTCCATGAGAATTTCACTAGATAATAGAATCCTGTCTGCTTACAAAGCTGTTTGTGACCTGGTAGCTGGGCTTATTCTTGTATGTGTATTTTTTACGTTACAATTCTGGCATTTCTCCTGATACAGCAGTATAATAAACCAGGAAGATATGTAACTCTGTGCCCCCAAGGACATGAGATGGAATATGAGATAGAACACGGAGAACGGAAGAGGCTGTGACCAAAAAAAAAAAAAATAGTGTACATAAGAAACATTGCCTGCATGTAACAGCAGTAGATGCAGTCTACTCTAGAGATTTCTTAGTGACTTTCATTAAAGTATTGGGCTAGATGTCAAATAAAGACAGGAGAAGACAGGAGAGATACAGAATGAGGGGACTCCAAACATTCTCTTTCATCTGCCATCATCAGGCTTCTGTATTGTGTCCGTCTGTGAGTCAAGCCCCCATAGGTGTTTCAGTTTTAAATTTGGGGCAGCCTATTGCTTTTTTCTTCATCCTGATTGGTTGGGAATCTTGGTCTGTGTTTATTGATCTTAGAGTTTGCTGTGTTCTGCTTGATTGGTGTTTCTAATATCTTCTGTCTGTTTTGTGGCTCTTTTTGTATCTTGATTGGCTGGCAACATTGTGTTCCTTTATTGGAGCTCCTTTTGTGCAGCTTCACTCAAGTCCTGATAAAAGAGACCTTTGAAATCATCAAAAATAAATACCAACCAGCTAAACACCTCATGGAACTAACAGGACACTGCTTAACCAACACATATTTCATATACAAAGGACAAAGATACAAACAAATTGAAGGAGCCCCTATGGGATCACCACTGTCACCCGTCATTGCAAACCTGTTCATGGAAGAATTCGAATCCAGAGCTCTGACCAATGCCATCCACAAACCCAAACTATGGTTAAGATACATCAATGACACATTCGTGATTTGGCCCCATGGAAAAGAAAACCTAAACAATTTCCTAACACACCTAAACAGCATACACCCCAAAATCAAGTTCACCATGGAAACAGAAACAAACAAACAACTACCATTCCTAGATGTACTAATCTACAAAAAAACAGATGGCACACTAGAACACACCATATACCAGAAGAAAACACCCACTAACCGCTACCTCAATGCCCAATCCCACCACCACCCAGCACAGATAAACTCCGTGGCTAAAACACTAATTGCTAGAACCAAGTGCCTGGCAGACAAGACACACATAAAGACTGAACTATGCACCCTGACTAAAGTACTGACAGCCAACGGCTTCCACAAAAGCAAAATCACCAGCTTGATCCACAAAAACACACTGAGACATAATAGAGACCCAGAAGATGAACAGACCTATGGAACAGCTGTCCTGCCCTACATAAGAGGTACTACAGACAAAATCAGTAAGATACTACACAGACATCACATCAAGACTGCCTTCAAAACAGACAGAAAAATAGCAGCCATCCTTAGAAACCCCAAAGATAAAATTGACCTGGAAAACCAAGGCATATACAAAGTCCCCTGTGCATCATGCCTGGCCACATACATTGGACAGATCAATAGAAGAATAAGTACCCACCTGGATGAACACAAAAATGCAGTCAAAAAGCTGGAACACACTTCCTCACTAGTCCAACACATGGAAGCTACAAGTCATAGCATCAACTTCAATGGCACCAAAAACCTAGCCACTATAGAAAACCCCAGCCACAGAATCATCAAAGAAGCCATAGAGATTGAAAAAAGACCAGAAAGCATGAATAGAAGAGATGATTCCACCAGACTGACAATCATTTGGAAGCCTGCATTCACAAACAAAAAAATCTCCACACCACAAGCCAGGCAAACACCTGGGCACAAACAGATCCCCCCGATACCTCCAGCTCAAACACACCCCAACCAGGCACCCAGATGAAACCTAGCTTCCTAACAAATGATAGCCGTCCATTTACCCAGAGCCAAGCTGCACAAAAGGCCTCCAATAAAGGAACACAATGTTGCCAGCCAATCAAGATACAAAAAGAGCTACAAAACAGACAGAAGATATTAGAAACACCAATCAAGCAGAACACAGCAAACTCCAAGACCAATAAACACAGACCAAGACTCCCAAAGAAAAAACCATTCTGGCACAGCAATAGGCTGCCCCAAATTTAAATCTGAAACCACTGTAAAAGTCTGACTCACAGATGAACACTATACAGAAGCCTGATGATGGCAGATGAGATTCTGCCGAAACGTTGCTACAACTTTAAAAGCACAACTACAATGACGTGGGAAAATACCCGAACAAAGCTGAATGCCATATATATGTATGTATGTATGTATGTATGTATGTATGTATGTATGTATGTATATGTTTTCTCAAGTTTTCGCGGGTACTTACATGTATGGTATTCAGCTTTGTTCAGGTATTTTCCCACGTCATTGTAGTTGTGCTTTTAAAGTTATAGCAACGTTTCGGCAGAATCTCATCTGCCATCATCAGGCTTCTGGTGGGAAAATACGTGGGAAAATACCCGAACAAAGCTGATACTAATATATATATATATATATATATATATATATATATATATATATATATATATATATATATATATATATATATATATATATATATATATATATATATATATATATATATATGAAGAGATATATATATATATATATATATATATATATATATATATATATATATATATATATGAAGGATTTTTCAATTTATATACTGAATCAATGATCCTCCTCCCCCTCTTCTTTTTCTTGTCCTCCTCTCCTCCTTCTCCCCCCCCTCACTGTAACTGATAGCTATAAATAAAATTAGCATGCTACCAAACTTCTAAAAATTATATAGAAAAAATAGCAAACCAGGAAACATTAAGTAAAAAACAAACAATTTCTGTCTCATTTGGAACTAACAGTCTAATGATTTGGAATAGTAGCAGATCCTAGATTAAATCACACATACACACACCTTCCACAGTATATAATTAAGATATTTGCTGCCACAAGAGGATGGTTTTAAGAGGGGATTGTCAAATAAATTAACACAAGATAGCATTGTTCATTGTTATTATCTTTGATAGCAGAAGTTCCAGGTTAAAAACAGTTAAGTACTGAATGTTAACTACTGAGGTATATAGCATGGAATTGGACTCTTCATTATGTTCCTAGACTTAAATGTAGAGCCTTGAATTAGATACCCATAGAGGGACAGAAACGAAGCATTGAATAGTGTTATTATTAGGTCAGTTAGAAAGTGAATTACGCATTAGTACAAGATTGCAAAGAAAAAATTCCCTCTCAGACTGGCTTGCTTTTTTGATAATCCATAACTTTGTGTATTTTAGAAAAATATGTTAGAATATTATAGAAACCTAAATATAATAGTAATGTATTCCAATGAATTCTGGAAATGTAGTATTCTAGGTTACATTGCTTTCCCAAAGAAATTCAATTAATTTTGTAAAAGAAATCTGGTATGGTTTTCCTTTTAGGAACAATTCTCTGCCAAAACACTCTGTTGGTGCACAGATGGGCGTACAGCTCATGGAGTTTCCTAACGTCTGGCTAGAAATATTTATTGATTCAAATTGCATATAAAAATGTATATATTTAGGAAACTCATATATAACCTACTCTTAGGGAAAACTACATGCCAACATACATATACATATACAGTAAATATACATATAGTTCTTTGTACAGAATGCACATATTAGGAAAATTTGTGAGAATTGGGGGTTTTTTTTAATGCTAATTTGAAAATAATAACTATGGAATAGAGTGAATGTATGCCAGATAAATATGAGGAGGTATTAGATGGATTGCCTTGACTCCCAAATTCAACACAAACTGTTGACCCTTTACAGTATTTGAAATTTAAATCCACTGTAAGTACTGCTTATTTATAGATGACTTACAGTATAGGAAAACTTGTATTCATTCTCCTGCTTCTCTAGTACTTGCTACATTTTTCCTTCCAACGCATTAAATCAAGGGTGGGCGATATATTGTGCACTCCACACGGAGACTCTAAAAGAAGCCATAGATTGCTTTGCCAAAGTTTTACCTCAAAATTTTTGAGGAAGAAAGTTACGGCACAAAATGAAATTGGAAAAAAAACAAGGGGGGGGAGAGAGGGAGGAAGGGAGGGAGAGAGAGAGAGAGAGAGAGAGAGAGAGAGAGAGCGCTTTTGGATTCTTCTGATTCAAAGTTTGAAGAGAACCTGGTTCAAGAGGCTGTTAAATGCCAGGGGTAATAAGTGTGACTCATTGCAATATTACGAGCTTAAGAGGGCTGAGCATGGAGCGTGACACAGCTCCTTGAAAAGAGGGGATGTTGATTTCTCTAGTTAAGCAAAGTCAGGGACTCTGGCTATACATGCACATGCTCCAAACCCTCTTTGTGTTGGAGCCAACTTTCCCATATCTGGACCTTTGTTCCTATGATGTTTGTTGCTACTGTTTTTAAAAGTGTGTGTGTGTGTGTTTGTGTGTATGTATGTCTGTGTGTTTCATCATTTATTCATGTCAGAAGCATCACAATTAAAATATATTGTAAGCATTTGACAAATCAAATAAAGAAATAAAAATAATAATGCATACTATATGACATAAAATTTAAAATATAAAATTCAAGATTAAAATATGTACAAGTTAAACAGATCCTGCCCAGAAACTAGCAACATTAGTTGCCCTCTGTCATGCCGCCATGAGGTCCTCAAGTGTACACTGATCAGGTATACATATGTGTTGTTATCTCCATGTCACCACAATCGCAAAGGGCAGAAGCCACCAGGTTCTATGTTTTTGTATATGTATATAGAAATACACATTTTCCTCTCTCACATAGATACTCTGGCTCTCTGTATCTTAAAAAAAAACAACTTCACTACAAAACAGGTATGCTAGTGTGCAAAGCACCAACCCCTCACATTTATTGATGGGAATGTCTGCAGGCCTTAGAAAGGTCTGAATGGGATAGCAGAGATCCTAACCTTTGAATTAATGCAGATTCAGCGAGTGGCCATGAAATCATTTTGGGGTGCTCTTAAGATTTCCCAGCGGTCTGCTTCCAAAATGTTGCCTGTATGTGATCTGAATTTGGGAGGGGGGCAGCAGCCATGTTTTCCAGCCCATAGGAGTACTGCACCCTTATTGTGTGGTAAAATGAGATGCTGAATGCCCAGCTCTAAGCCCATATAGTAGCCTCACACAACTTAGTTTGATTTTAGCAAATTAGGACCATACATTTGGTGAGAAAAGTTAGGTTTTTAAGCCTGTCTGGAGCATGGATAGCACCAGGGATGGGATTCAAAAATCCCAACAACCGGTTTGCTGCCCGGTTGCTGGATGGGCGTGGCCATGGTGGGCGTGGCCTACCAGAACTTCCGGGAGGGTCATGTTTCCCCTTCCCAAGGGTCCGGAGGCCACCCATAGGCTTCTGGGAGGGCAAAAATGGCCTCCCACGGGTTCTGGAGGCCCTCCTGATGCTGGAAACAGGCATTTCCAGACTTCCGAAAAGCCCAGTTTTCCTCCCTCCCAGAGCTTCCATGAAGACCCTGCACTTACCTGCATTGGAAATAGGCTGCGTGAAGACTCCTGGGAGAGGAGGGGAGGGGTGGGCGGGGCCAGCCAGTCGGTTGAAATACCGGTTCGGCAAACCAGATGAAAACCTAACATCTGGTTCACCTGAACCAATCTGAACCGGTAAAATCTCGCCCCTGGATAGCACCAAATAACATAGCAGCCAGGAGTGGGATTCTACCAGTTCACACCTATTTTCTAGAACCGGTTAACATTCTAAGCAGTTCGGAGAACCGGTTGATAGATGAAATTACTGGCCTAATCCTGTAAGGAAGGCAGGAAGGAAACATTCTGGTGTTGCTTACAGAAACTGCCTCTCCGTTAACCCTTATTACATTCTTGGCAGGACTAGACTTCCTGTCTCTGGAACTTCTCTGGAGTTTTTTTTCCCCTCCTTTGCTGGTACTTTGCTTGTGTGGAGTGACAAAGTTACAATGGCACTGAAAAAAGTGACTTATGACCATTTTTCACACTTACGACTATTGCAGCATCCCCACAGTCATAAGAGGCCAGGTGAGGAGTTGCATGCCTCGATGTGAGTGATGTTGAGTTGGCCACACCCAGCCAATAACATGACCACCAAGCCACGCCCATCAACTAAGCCACCGAACCAGTTGTTTAAAAAATTGAATCCCACCCCTGATAGCAACCCATGCATAATTTCACTCCAATCTTTTTATGCTGATGGATATGGTTAGGGCAGGAACACCTAAACAACTGGTTGCATGATAGATGGAAAGAGAATTTGTCTCCCTTACCTACCCAGCCATACAGAGAAGGGAGAGAGAGAAACATATATACCCTGTTTTGGCACATGCTGTTCCTATGTTGAAACTCTAGTCTAATTTCTTACTCGTTTGTTTGCCCTGCACTGCCTCGTCAGGCACTTGGGCTAGTGGAAACAGAATGGAGGAGGACCACGAGGGAATTTTATACTCTCATCATTCTAACAATGCCAATAAACAACAGAACAGCAGCCAAAACCCAGAGATGCCTGCCCTTGAAATTTATTGTTCATTGTCATAAAGCTTCTTTCCTTCCTTCGCTTGTTTCTATCGTGATGCTTCCAACTAAGGCTGATTTAGCAAGCTTGATAACTGACCTGTTCCCTTTTTGTTTAGGCATTCAGGTGAGCATCATGCATATCTAATGAGAACTCACAAATGAAGCACCATTTGGTTTCTGTTACACAATTCAAGAAAGAGATAGGTTGAAGTTGTTTGTGTTTGTTTGTTTTTTCCCTTACCAATTTGGGGTCATATAAATAGTTTGCACTTTTCTTCAGCCCTATCATTAATTCTCTTGATTTTTTTTTTTTGCTGCTGTAAGTCATTATCTCTGTCAGCATCATTTTTTTAATAGCAGTGACAGCTCAGTCTTTGCTTGGAGTACTTTAAACCCAACCCAGCAGGGTTGGGTCATAGGTACGGCAGGTTCTTCAGAAGCAATGACCACAACAATATGAGCATTTAAGGCTTTATTGCAAAGGAAAGAAGTATAAGGAAACAATATAATCCTATAACATGAGACAGCAATCTAAGAAAGTATAGGAATGCAAAAAATATAACAGTACAAGGAAGCAATTCAAAGAAGATGAATACAAGACAGCAATTAAAAATACTCAAGGATACATCAAGACAGAAAGTTCTTATTGCCCTCTGACCAATCAGAAAACCCCAGAGAGATTAAGGTGGATGGACCCCTTGAAAGCCAGCAAAGATGCAGCACCTGCATCAAAATTTCATCCCATATGGGGGATTGTGTGGCTTATAAACTCTAATTAAGCACAACTGCTTTTCAACGGTCTCATCTCACTGAGTTTTCCAAGGACAAAGAGGACAAGGCTATCTTATCTTGGGATGCTTTGTCATTCTGCCAGCAGTGAAACCCTTAAGGATGAAGGCTGAGAATTCCTACCAAGAATGAGACCATCAATGCTAAGGAGGAAAGCATCTCATTTTTTTTCAAGTTTAATTGGATTGAAGATGAGAAAGATCATTCTACTTGACATAGGTGCCTCATCAATTTAACCCTTTAATGAGTAAATTAAATGCTTCCCTAATTCTGCATCACATACAGAATCATTATAGGAAAATATAGAATCAAAAAGTATTCTGTGTATCATCCACCCATGAGAAAGAAGTACTCACCACTATACAATTCCTCCTTGCTAACTTTCTAGTGTCACCAGCAACCCTACAATACTCAGGTTCAAGTTATTTGGGGGTTGTGTTATAAGGTGGCGAAAAATAACTTGGGAGAGATTACATAAAACGGGATATGTTCGGCATCTGCAATAAAGAAAAACAACTATTGTGTGATGAAGAATAAAAATTACCCTTGTCACAAAAATTCACTATTATTATTTTTTTCAGCTAGAACAAAGGGGCAACACATAAAATCTTAAATCAAAAGACAGAGTATAGAATCTTACATGGAAAAAATTAAAAATCTTATAATGCTGATCTGACTGACATAGAATACGTATACCAATAGCTGTTGCACAGCTATGCTTTTCTATGATTGAATAATAGGCTCGCATCATAATTTATGGATGTCTCAAGGTGAAACGGAATGAATATCAAATTTAGATACCATCCACTTCACTCTCAGAACTAAAAATTCATCCTAATAAGGTACTGATTTCATTGTGCTGAATATAAGCCAGTTTTGCCTACTGATTAAGGCACCCAAGCTAGAAACTGGGGGGCCATGAGTTCTAGTCCCACCTTAGTCATAAAAGCCAACTGGGTGACCTTGGGCCAGTCACTGTCTCTGTCCAACTCACCTGAAAGGGTTGTGGTTGTGGGGAAAATAGGAGGAGAGAGTGTGTTGGATAGTTTTGTTGTCTTATTTGTAAAAATAGTAAAATGGGATAGCAATTAAATAAATAATACATGACTCTTATTTTTAGACTCTAGCAGGAACTAGTTATAGTAAAACTTGGCAGCAAAATAT